>NW_025533694.1:0-52500 GCF_020615455.1 Coregonus clupeaformis
AATTGCAGGCACAGAGGGCAAGTTTCAGCACCACTGACAGCGGAAAGCGCCTCCTCACGTCGGTGTATGAGCACTACTTTATTCTACTACAGAAGAAACACACGATTAGTGGAAGGCTTGTTAAAGGAGCAGCTTTCTCTTGGCTGCAGTTGTGAAACAGTCTCCCTGCTCTGCTTAAGGATGGTGTTATCCTGCTTTACAAGTAGTTAGGGTTATAGGACAGGGTTATCCTTTTTGAGGACACAATGCAACGTAGTAAGTATACAGCTAACATCAGTGGAGGCTGCTGAGGGGAGGACGGCTCATAATAATGGCTGGAATGGAGTTAATGGAATGGTATCAAACACATCAAAGACATGTTAGACCATTTTGGAAGAATAGTAACATTCAATGTTTACATTAATAATACTAATTACAGTGGGGGAAAAAAGTATTTAGTCAGCCACCAATTGTGCAAGTTCTCCCACTTAAAAAGATGAGAGAGGCCTATAATTTTCATCATAGGTACACGTCAACTATGACAGACAAATTGAGAGAAAAAAATTCCAGAAAATCACATTGTAGGATTTTTAATGACTTTATTTGCAAATTATGGTGGAAAATAAGTATTTGGTCACCTACAAACAAGCAAGATGTCTGGCTCTCACAGACCTGTAACTTCTTCTTTAAGAGGCTCCTCTGTCCTCCACTCGTTACCTGTATTAATGGCACCTGTTTGAACTTGTTATCAGTATAAAAGACACCTGTCCACAACCTCAAACAGTCACACTCCAAACTCCACTATGGCCAAGACCAAAGAGCTGTCAAAGGGCACCAGAAACAAAATTGTAGACCTGCACCAGGCTGGGAAGACTGAATCTGCTATAGGTAAGCAGCTTGGTTTGAAGAAATCAACTGTGGGAGCAATTATTAGGAAATGGAAGACATACTGATAATCTCCCTCGATCTGGGGCTCCACACAAGATATCACCCAGTGGGGTCAAAATGATCACAAGAACGGTGAGCAAAAATCCCAGAACCACACGGGGGGACCTAGTGAATGACCTGCAGAGAGCTGGGACCAAAGTAACAAAGCCTACCATCAGTAACACACTACGCCGCCAGGGACTCAAATCCTGCAGTGCCAGATGTGTCCCCCTGCTTAAGCCAGTACATGTCCAGGCCCGTCTGAAGTTTGCTAGAGTGCATTTGGATGATCCAGAAGAGGATTGGGGAGAATGTCATATGGTCAGATGAAACCAAAATATAACTTTTTGGTAAAAACTCAACTCGTCGTGTTTGGAGGACAAAGAATGCTGAGTTGCATCCAAAGAACACCATACCTACTGTGAAGCATGGGGGTGGAAACATCATGCTTTGGGGCTGTTTTTCTGCAAAGGGACCAGGACGACTGATCCGTGTAAAGGAAAGAATGAATGGGGCCATGTATCGTGAGATTTTGAGTGAAAACCTCCTTCCATCAGCAAGGGCATTGAAGATGAAACGTGGCTGGGTCTTTCAGCATGACAATGATCCCAAACACACCGCCCGGGCAACGAAGGAGTGGCTTTTGTAAGAAGCATTTCAAGGTCCTGGAGTGGCCTAGCCAGTCTCCAGATCTCAACCCCATAGAAAATCTTTGGAGGGAGTTGAAAGTCCGTGTTGCCCAGCGACAGCCCCAAAACATCACTGCTCTAGAGGAGATCTGCATGGAGGAATGGGCCAAGATACCAGCAACAGTGTGTGAAAACCTTGTGAAGACTTACAGAAAACGTTTGACCTGTGTCATTGCCAACAAAGGGTATATAACAAAGTATTGAGAAACTTTTGTTATTGACCAAATACTTATTTTCCACCATAATTTGCAAATAAATTCATTACAAATCCTACAATGTGATTTTCTGGATTTTTTTCTCATTTTGTCTGTCATAGTTGACGTGGTACCTATGATGAAAATTACAGGCCTCTCTCATCTTTTAAGTGGGAGAACTTGCACAATTGGTGGCTGACTAAATACTTGTTTTCTCCACTGTATGTGCTTCTATTATACTGTTATATATATATATATATATATATATATATATATATATATATATATATATATATATACACACACACTACCGATCAAAAGTTAGGGGTCACTTAGACATTTCCTTGTTTTCGAAAGAAAAGCAATTTCTTTGTCCATTAAAATAACATCAAATTGATCAGAAATACAGTGTAGACATTGTTAATGTTGTGAATGGCTATTGTAGCTGGATACAGCTGATTTTTTATGGAATATCTACATAGGCGTACAAAGGCCCATTATCAGCAACCAATCCTGTGTTCCAATGGCACGTTGTGTTTGCTAATCCAAGTTTATCATTTTAAAAGGCTAATTGATCATTATCAAACCCTTCTGCAATTATGTTATCACAGCTGAAAACTGTTGTGCTGATTAAAGAAGCAATAAAACTGGCCTTCTTGAGATTAGTTGAGTATCTGGAGCATCAGCAATTGTGGGTACGATTACAGGCTCAAAATGGCCAGGAACAAAGAACTGATGGTTGCTGCTAATGGGCCTCTGTACGCCTATGTAGATATTCCATAAAAAATCAGCCGTTTCCAGCTACAATAGCCATTTACAATATTAACAATGTCTACACTGTATTTCTGATAAATTTTATGTTATTTTAATGGACAAAAAAATTGCTTTTCTTTCGAAAACAAGGACATTTCTAAGTGACCCCAAACTTTTGAATGGTAGTGTATATATATATATATATATATATATATATATATATATGTATAATTTTAATGGTAGGTTTATTTGAACAGTGAGAGACAGAATAACTACAAAAAAATCCAGAAAAACGCATGTCAATAATGTTATAAATTGATTTGCATTTTAATGAGGGAAATAAGTATTTGACCCCTCTGCAAAACATGACTTGGTACTTGGTGGCAAAACCCTTGTTGGCAATCACAGAGGTCAGACGTTTCTTGTAGTTGGCCACCAGGTTTGCACACATCTCAGGAGCGATTTTGTCCCACTCCTCATTGCAGCTCTTCTCCAAGTCATTAAGTTTTCGAGGCTGACATTTGGCAACTCGAACCTTCAGCTCCCTCCACAGATTTTCTATGGGATTAAGGTCTGGAGACTGGCTAGGCCACTCCAGGACCTTAATGTGCTTCTTCTTGAGCCACTCCTTTGTTGCCTTGGCCTTGTGTTTTGGGTCATTGTCATGCTGGAATACCATCCACGACCCATTTTCAATGCCCTGGCTGAGAGAAGGAGGTTCTCACCCAAGATTTGACGGTACATGGCCCCGTCCATCATCCCTTTGATGTGGTGAAGTTGTCCTGTCCCCTTAGCAGAAAAACACCCCCAAAGCATAATGTTTCCACCTCCATGTTTGACGGTGGGGATGGTGTTCTTGGGGTCATAGGCAGCATTCCTCCTCCTCCAAACATGGCAAGTTTAGTTGATGCCAAAGAGCTCGATTTTGGTCTCATCTGACCACAACACTTTCACCCAGTTCTCCTCTGAATCATTCAGATGTTCATTGGCAAACTTCAGACGGGCCTGTATATGTGCTTTCTTGAGCAGGGGGACCTTGCGGGTGCTGCAGGATTTCAGTCCTTCACGGCGTAGTGTGTTACCAATTGTTTTCTTGGTGACTATGGTCCCAGCTGCCTTGAGATCATTGACAATATCCTCCCGTGTAGTTCTGGGCTGATTCCTCACCGTTCTCATGATTATTGCAACTCCACGAGGTGAGATCTTGCATGGAGCCCCATGCCGAGGGAGATTGACAGGTCTTTTGTGTTTCTTCCATTTGCGAATAATCGCACCAACTGTTGTCACCTTCTCACCAAGCTGCTTGGCGATGGTCTTGTAGCCCATTCCAGCCTTGTGCAGGTCTACAATCTTGTCCCTGACATCCTTGGAGAGCTCTTTGGTCTTGGCCATGGTGGGGAGTTTGGAATTTGATTGATTGATTGCTTCTGTGGACAGGTGTCTTTTATACAGGTAACAAGCTGAGATTAGGAGCACTCCCTTTAAGAGTGTGCTCCTAATCTCAGCTCGTTACCTGTATAAAAGACACCTGGGGAGCCAGAAATCTTTCTGATTGAGAGGGGGTCAAATACTTATTTCCCTCATTAAAATGCAAATCAATTTATAACATTTTTGACATGCGTTTTTCTGAATTTTGTTGTTGTTATTCTGTCTCACTGTTCAAATAAACCTACCATTAAAATTATAGACTGATCATTTATTTGTCAGTGGGCAAACGTACAAAATCAGCAGGGGATCAAATACTTTTTTCCCTCACTGTATATATATATATATATATATATATATACACTACCGTTCAAAAGTTTGGATATATATATGCAGTACCATTCCAAAGTTTGGACATACATACTCATTCAAGGGTTTTTCTTTATTCTTACTGTTTTCTACATTGTAGAATAACAGTGAAGACATCAAAACTATGAAATAACACACATGGAATAAAGTGTTCAACAAATCAAAATATATTTTATATTTGAGATTCTTCAAAGTAGCCACCCTTTGCCTTGATGACAGCTTTGCACACTCTTGGCATTCTCTCAGCCAGCTTAATGAGGTAGTCACCTGGAATGCATTTCAATTAACAGGTGTGCCTTGTTAAAAGTTAATTTGTGGAATTCCTTTCCTTCTTAATGCGTTTGAGCCAATCAGTTGGGTTGTGACAAGGTAGGGGTGGTATTCAGAAGATAGCCCTATTTGATAAAAGACCAAGTCCATATTATATCATGAACAGCTCAAATAAGCAAAAGAAATGACAGTCCATCATTATTTTAAGACACGAAGGTCAGTCAATACAGAACATTTCAAGAATTTTGAAAGTTTCTTCAAGTGCAGTCGCAAAAACCATTAAGCGCTATGATGAAACTGGCTCTCATGAAGACCACCACAGGAAAGGAAGACCCAGAGTTACCTCTGCTGCAGAGGGTAAGTTCATTAGAGTTAACTGCACCTCAGATTGCAGCCCAAATAAATGCTTCACAGAGTTCAAGTAACAGACACATGTCAACATCAACTGTTCAGAGGAGACTGCGTGAATCAGACCTTCATGGTCGAATTGCTGCAAAGAAACCACTACTAAAGGACACCAATAAGAATAAGAGACTTGCTTTGGCCAAGAAACACGAGCAATGGGCATTAGACCAGTGGAAATATGTCCTTTGGTCGGATGAGTCCAAATTTGAGATTTTTGGTTCCAACCGCCGTGTCTTTGTGAGATGCAGAGTAGGTGAATGGATGATCTCCGCATGTGTGGTTCCCACCGTGAAGCATGGAGGAGGAGGAGTGATGGTGTGGTTGTGCTTTGCTGGTGACACTGTCTGTGATTTATTTAGAATTCAAGGCACACTTAACCAGCATGGCTACCACAGCATTCTGCGATACGCCATCCCATCTGGTTTGCGCTTAGTGGGACTATCATTTGGACAATGACCCAAAACACACCTCCAGGCTGTGTAAGGGCTATTTGACCAAGAATGACAGTGATGGTGCTGCATCAGATGACCTGGCCTCCACAATCACCTGACCTCAACCCAATTGAGATGGTTTGGGATGTGTTGGACCGCAGAGTGAAGGAAAAGCAGCCAACAGGTGCTCAGCATATGTGGGAACTCCTTCAAGACTGTTGGAAAAGCATTCCTCATGAAGCTGGTTGAGAGTATGCCAAGAATCCCAAACCATGTTTCATAGTTTTGATGTCTTCACTATTATTCTACAAAGTAAAAATAAAGAAAAACCCTTGAATGAGTAGGTGTGTCCAAACTTTTGACTGGTAGTGTATATACATATATTATTGCACAACGATATTCAATACTATTATTAATCTTAATGCTTTTTTTGTTCATTTTATTTTAATAAAATAATAAAATATTAATAATGTATTATTAATTGATAGGTAAAGCATTATTAACACAGCCAATCTTATATTGTACATTTAAAATATCACTACTTTTGTTTTGGCTACATGAATCACTAAGACTTGTTTTGCATTAGATAAGGAAATCCTTCAATATGTTTCAGCAGAATTAGCTAATTAAGGGATGTGGGCCATTGCTGTGCTTTATGATCAGTGTAGTCAGCAATCACCTTGTCAGAGCTTCTCAGTCTCTAGTGCAAGGACGAATTGGAAATCAGAGCGTGTGTGGGGTAGGGGATCCAGTGTACAACACTGGTACCATAGAAATAGAATCCATGGATTCTATTTCAATGACTGGTACAGTACAATACAGTAGCTGTTCTTCTGTAGAACACAGCTGGTGGGTGGAAGTGTCCTGTGTGTTGCGTCAGGTCATCACACTCCATCACTGTTCCTGGGATAAAGACTGGAGCCTGGTGGAGGTAGAGGTGTCGGCAGCTGGCAAGCAAGCAGGCAGGTAGGCATGCAGGCAGGCAGGCAGGCAGGCAGGCAGGCAGGCAGGGCCCACCCCTTCAACTTTCGGCTCAGGGATGTAGTGTGGACATAGAGTTAATCAAGAATGACAGTCTGATTGTTTTTTTTATCTCCCAAAAGACATCATGTCAGTATCCACTCCTAGAATGGCTGTCTATATGTTGCCTGAACTGTTAAGTGTCTGTCTATATGTTGCCTGTATACTGTTATATAAACAGATGCACTTTGCACAGACCTCCTGGAGGCTTGATTGATTTAGAATAGGAGGATATGTATCCCTCATCTGTTACAGTCAGCCTCTACAGTGTGCTCATCAATAGGGTATAACCTCTGTAAGCTCTGATAAACTGAGCGATGGTAAGGTAAGGTCAGGTGTGTTAGCCATAGTGTTGTATGTATGATGGGTTAGTCAACAGTTCAGTATCTAATGAGTATGTACAGCTGACTAAAATGAGAAATACTCCCAGTTCTTTACACAACTTCGAAAATGCTTTCAGGAAAAAGAGCCTGTCAATAACACAGAAACGCCTGACACACTACACACAGAGAACAATAGATCCCTCCTCCGCCCTCCTTCCTATCCCCTCAAATAACTTGTAAATAAGAAGATTTGTGGAGAATGCGAGCTACTTAGAGACAACGTGCGGCTAAGCGGATCATTGAGCGGAGCGGGGGAGAGTTAGTGGTTAGGTATGAAATGGAGGTGATTGGCAGAACCAGTCTATTGAACGCCTGGCTAATGTGTTCAGATGATCTGTTTACAGTTTAGCGCAATCGTTAGGAGGGGAGAATTGTTTGGACACGCACAGACACACACGCACATGCACACACACACATACACACATGACGTGGGAGATGAAGATATGAGTGATTATAAAATAACACATGGCCATTTCACACCTGCCAGTAAATGAGCTCTCCAACAGTTCTCACTTGATGGGTTATGTGGTTCGGAGGTGTGAAGCAGACTCTGTCAAAAGAGGGGTTTATACAGAAACTATAATCAGGTAGGAGGTGATATGAAATTCACTCCGCCACGCCGCGGGATGAGGTGCTGTTGTGGGAGGATTATTTAGAATATTTACTTGACAAAGAACATGGTGGTATGATAATGTCCTGATTTATCACTGTGATTCTGCTCTGTATTATGCTGTGTGTGTACTGTAGCTAGCATGTTCTTTCAAGTGAACTAGCTTCATTGATTTAACACATGGACTACTGAATACTATTGTTGAAGAGAGAGAGAGAGAAACAGAGAGAGAGAGAAAGCGATATACAGGTAACTGCCAATATAAAGTGTCTTAATAGGGCGTTGGGCCACCACTAGCCGCCAGAACAGCTTCAATGCGCCTTAGCATAGATTCTACAAGTGTCTGCGACACCATTCTTGTCTCAGGAGCCGCTCCAGAATCTTTGCCTGACGACTCAAACTGAATTCTTCCGCTGCTCTATGTTTCCTACATACTTCAGTCTGACACTGCAATCATTGAAGTCGTTTGTGGGGATGTCAAAATGAGAGGTGTTGTACAAAACAAATTCATCAGCGATTGGATCATCTCTAACCAATCAGAGTATCAAAGCCAATGACGAATTAGGGTTAGGGAATTTGCAATACCCATGTGTGTTCTGGCTCTGGCCCAACCCATCGGTTTCTGGGACCAATCAGACGGTCTAGAATGAATTTCCATTCTAGAAATCATCGGGGAGGTACTCAGATCCAGACTCATTGCGGAGAAGAAACTAATGTCAGTGGGTGTGGCATAATGTTTGGCCAGAGCAAGGAGTTTGGGTAGCCAGGCAACCAGAATCTCCCATAAGTGTTAATTTGGGTTAAGATCTGATTACTGACACACACACACACACACACACACACACACACACACACACACACACACACACACACACACACACACACACACACACACACACACACACACACACACACACACACACACACACATACACACACACACACACACACACACCCTTTAAACCCCCTATGCTCCTTTGAGACCTCTCTTTCAAAGTCACTGAGATCTTTTCTAGCCATGGTAGCCAACATAATGGGCAACTGGTCATTTTTATACATGACCCTAAGCATGGTGGGATGTTTATTGCTTAATTAACTCAGGAACCACACCTGTGGGGAAGCACCTGCTTTCAATATACTTTGTATCCCTCATGTACTCCAGTGGTTCCTTTATTTGGGCAGTTTCCTGTATATAGAGAGAGATATAAAGGGGTAGTTGGAGTAAGAGGGAGAGAGGAGCGATGAGAGGTTACTTGGCTGTTTTCCTCTCTCTCTCGCTCTCTTTGACCAGTCTATCCACCATGGAGTTGACTGTCCATTTGTCTAGAATGACCCCTGACCTCCAGCACTCCTCTGATGGGAACCACTAGTAACACTGTGTGACTGCTCCCTTTGACCTCCTATAGTGGTAACAACATGATGATACACATACATTAGACATGTATTAGATTTGATTGTGATAATAGCCACCTTAAAGTGAAATCCAACTTTTTGATGCATATAATATTCATACATTATATTAGGTATATTCATAATTACACCATCTATGTTGAAGTAGTTTAGGTTATTGTGAGTGCATTACCACCTTGTTTTTGCAATCAAATTTGACCATGACAGGGTAAACTGATAATCAAATCAAATCAAATTGTATTTGTCACATACTCCGAATACAACTGGTATAGACTTTACCATGAAATGCTTGCTTACGAGCCCTTCCCAATTATGCAGATTTTAAAAATAATAATACAAAATATAAATAACATAGAAACACTAGAGGAGTAAAATAAAATACAGGAGAATGGAGCTACATACAGGAAGTAGAAGTACCAGATCAATGTGCAGAGGTACGAGGTATTGTGCCCTAGCCTACCATGCAAAGGCACTATGGAGTTATTTTCCCTGGTTGATACAGACGTGCTCAGGAAAGTGATATCACAACTTAAGCCTTCTACCTGTATTCTCAATCCTATCCCCACCACCTTCTGCAAAACAGTTTTGAAATGCATATCTGAAGAAGTGCAAGCTATTGTTAATCACTCCCTGTTCACAGGCACTTTCCTCACTGCACTAAAAACTGCTATGGTGAAACCCCTTCTGAAGAAAAGTAATCTAGATTCTTCAGCTCTTAGCAATTTTCAGCCAATCTCCAACCTTCCATTCTTAAGCAGAATTCTGGAGAAATTGGTTTTCAAACAGATAAATTATTTTTTAAGTACCAACTGTATTTTGGAAAAAATCCAATCTGGTTTTCGTGTCCACCACAGCACAGAGACAGCCTTAGCTAAAGTGGTAAATGATCTTAGAGCCAACAGAGATGCCAAACAGCTCTCTGTACTCTTGGATTTAAGTGCTGAGTTCGACACTGTTGACCATGATGTCCTTCTGGACAGACTGGAGAGGTGGGTTGGCCTCTGGTCCAGTTCTAGGTTGGTTTATGACCTATTTAACCGGTCAAGAGTATTTTTATCACCCTTTGTGAACATAACTCAGAGAAAATAGATATCACATGTGGAATTCCACAAGGTTCGATTTTGGGTCCGGTATTGTTCAGTTTATATATACTGTACCCCTTGGCAGCGTTATCAGAAAGCACAACATTGATTTTCACTGCTACGCAGATGATATGCAACTTTACATTTCTGTGTCACCAGAGGATTTTAACTCCACAGATCAATTATTAGACTGTATTAGTGATTTAAATACTTGGATGGCTCACAACTTCCTCCAGCTAAATCAAGACAAGACCAAGGTACCTATTATTGGAGCCAAAGCACAGAGAGAGAATCTGGCTGCAGATTTAATTCACGGGCAATAAAGATAAAACACCAGGTAAAAAACCTAGGTGTCATTTTAGATTCTGGACTCAATTTTGAATCACACATTAGGAATGTGAACAAAATAGCTTTTTACAACCTGAGGAACATTGCCAAGGTGCAGCCCTTTCTAGCTCAGGCTGATACAGAGAGACTCATCCATGCTTTTATTACAAGCAGGCTTGACTACTGTAATGCTCTCCTGTCTGGTCTACCCAAGAAATCCATTGGTCACCTGCAAAACATACAGAATGCTGCAGCACGGGTACTGACCAAGACCAGACGAAGAGCACACATTACACCGGTTTTAAAGTCTCTGCACTGGCTGCCTGTGAGTTTTAGAATACATTAAAATATTATTCTATTGGTTTTGAAATCAATCCACGATTGTGCACACCAATACATATCAGACATACTTTTAAGTTATGTACCCAGTAGGTCCCTCAGGTCATCTGGCACTGGCCTTTTAATTGTCCCAAAGCTTAGGACCAAGAGGCATGGAGAGGTAGCCTTTGGTTATTATGCCCCCAGCCTCTGAAATAGCCTGCCAGAAAACCTGAGGGGGGCCAAAACTGGACATATTTAAAAGGGATCTTAAAACATACCTTTTTAGCTTTGCTTTTCCTTAGGGTGCTTTTTAGTCTTTCAGGTTTAAATTGTTATTCTTTTGTTTTTCATGTCTGAAATGTTCTATATAAATAAAGCTTGATTTGATTTGATATGTTTATGAAGGCAGGGTAAAGTGACTAGGTATCGGGATAGATAATAATAAGAGTAAAATAAAGAACAGAGTAGCAGCAGCTAATGATGAGTGTAAAAGTAGTGTGTAATGTGTATGCATGTGTGTTTGTGTTGTATCGGTATGCGTGTGTGTGTTGTGTGTGTGTGCGTATGTAGTGTATGTGAATGTGTGTGTGTGTATGGTGTGTTTACAGTATATAGTCTAGTGAGTGTGCGTAGGGTCAGTGGAAGATAGAGTCAGTGCAGATAGCTTGGGTACCATCAGTTAACTATTTAGCAGTCTTATGGCTTTTGGTAGAAGCTGTCCCGGTACCGTTTGCTGGACGGTAGCAGAGTGAACAGTCTATGGCTTGGGTAGCTGGAGTCTTTGGAAAATGTTCAGGCCTTCCTCTGACACCGCCTGATATAAAGGTCCTGGATGGCATATGATATATGTTTCCAATAACCTTCCAGAGGCATGCATGGCCAGGGGCACCCACACTTACCCCAACTTTAATTAGTACATAGACAGAGATGTACATCTTCATATTAGAGGTCAGCTTCACAGGGCCAGTAAGGAAGCTATCATATCAATTACATGCTTGCTGCTGGTGTACTGTTGGCTGAACTGAGTTTGACCCCAGTTAGAAGAAGCTAATAATACCTGATGGAACCATCTAGTAGAGATGTTATTGAATGTTATTGAATGTTTTCAGAAATCAGTGCTTCTGCTGGAACAGACATTTTAAGTGTTTATTTACTGAATGTAACGTCAGGAGAGCCTTGGTTTTCTCTGCTTTCTTCCATATAAATGTAGTTTATATATTGTGCCATCAGCACTTCTTGAACCAATAACTGCTTGGGAAGATGGGTCCTCGGGTCAAAAATGGTGTATAAAAATCAATTTTAAATCAATTGAATGTCTTAATGGCGTGATAACTTAACTGTAGCTCGCACCGTCGGTGGCAAATATAATGCATCCTATGCTAGTCAAGGGAGAGGGGTGTTTTATGACATTGAGATGTGGGCATCAGTAAAACATTTATCTGTTGCCAAAGACGCAACATTTAACCAACGCTGTCGCCGTTAAATCACAGACTGCAGCCACGACTGGTGATAAACCTGAGGGGCAGAGGAGAGCTATAGGGAACGCTATCACACACACACAACACACACACACACACACACACACACACACACACACACACACACACACACACACACACACACACACACACACACACACACACACACACACACACACACACACAAAGAGCTCTCTTCCCATCAGAAAGTCTAGGTGATGAGAAGCCTACACAGCATCAGAGAGGACCTTGGCATGACCTAGAGAACTGCACCTATAAGCATGTTGCCTAAGTGTTTTAAACGCTCCACCATCATTTAATATGGGAGCCAGTGGGACAGGGGTCAAGGTCAAATAATGCAAGGAAGTGTTTTTAACGAGAGAGAGAATTGCCACAGGAGGTGCCAGTGGGTGGAAGCTTGACATTTTGACAGGCCTCAATGTCGAACATTATTGATTTCATTTCCTCATAGGCCTATCATATTTTATAATAATTTAATCTGTGTGGCTTGTAGGCGTGGGAAGTGGGATAGGATGGATGTTTGTATGATTATATGATTGAAGGAAGACACTACAGATTTGTGTGTTTCCTGTCTGATAGGTCTGTTTGTGGAGGAGGACTATACTGTAATGTTGCATGGTTGGCACAGGATGGCTGTAGGCTAAATCTCATTATTTCATCCTTCATTGAGGATAATTAAATCAGATGATATGAAATTGACACCATAGCTGTGTCTGAAAATGTAACCCTACAATGGCTGCATTTCCTGTTCACTTCCTGGTTTAAAGACCACTTCCTGCTCAGGTGTTCTTCTTCTCTCACTACCTAGTCAATACTGCATCAGACTGACAGTATTACAGTCTCTACAACTTCTCCATGTTGTAATCCTATCCTGCCTATTTTTAAAAAAATGTATGAACAAACATCTGTTGGATTAAGTGAGATTATAGCTAGTAGCTATCATTTTTCTCTGGAAGCTTTCATGCTCAAGGGATTTCATGCCACAAGGTGTGGTGTGTTTTGACTGAGAAGGAAGGCTAATTAATAATCCCTTTCTCTGCACCTATAGCCTCCCATGCAGCATCCTCCCTTCTTCTCCTCTCCCCCGGAAGAGGTGACAGGGTTTTTCCACTTCCATGCTTTTACATTAGAAGATATGTGAATAAGCAAATATTAAGGCACAAACACCTACCTGCCTAAGTTCCTCAGTCACAGTGTGTCTTTGATTCAATAAATGTCCAATGTCTTATGTGCTCTCTGGTTAAAAATGCATGACATCCCCGGTCATCTCCTGCACATTATAACCAGAGAGGCTGCTTCTTCTTCTCCTCTTCACTTCAATATTCTCAAAATGGCCCCTGTGTTTACCCTTCATTGCTAGATATTTCCTGCCTCTCGGATTGTCTCTCTGCTGTGTGTAGATATACTCACCCTCCTCTCAACGCTAGGCTAGCTGGCCGCAACCGGGAGACCAATGGGGCGGCGCACAATTGGCCCAGCGTCGTCCAGGGTAGGGGAGGGAATGGCAGGCAGGGAGGTAGCTCAGTTGATAGAGCATGGCGTTTGCAACGCCAGGGTTGTGGGTTCGTTTCCCACGGGGGGCCAGTATGAAAATAATAATGTATGCACTAACTGTAAGTCGCTCTGGATAAGAGCGTCAGCTAAATGACGTAAATGTAAATGTAAATGTTTTCAAAGGATTGAAAAATTAATTTTTAAAATATTTCAGTGAGTTAATTTACTTCATTTGCCTTAGTTCTGCCAGTCCGAATTATCAGCTCTCTCAAATAGAGTTTAGCAGTGGCATCTTTGTGGGTATTACACTGTGTCCTGGCCCACAGCCAGCAGACTCCCAGTAAATATATTTAAATCAGCGCTAAGCTGCTTAAAATATTCATGTTTCACTCACAGCTAGTTTATAGAAATGCGAAACTGTCGCCCACTCGCAAATCAGTTACACAGTTAAAAATATATCATTTTAAGTTTTCGGGAACAAAAAAAGGGAAGAGAGAGAGAGAGAGAAAGAGAGCATAGCAGTGATGAATTAAACCCATGTGTGTATGCGTGTGTGTGGGTGTGTATGCGTGTGTGTGTGTGTCCACAGGGATACACAGAAACGGGGGGAAGAGAGGGGGACGGCATGTTCCTCTCAGGCCTGTGATGCTGCGATGCGTGAAGCGATTTAATATGCCTCATGAAGTGATTATTCTAAAAGTCCCTCTCTTCCTTTCCGCATCCCTCTATGGCTCCATCCCTCCTTGGGGTTAAAAAGGAAGATATCTGGTGTTAGTTTTGCCAAATAGCAAATAAGGAGTATACATCTCACTGTTATTAGTGTTGCCCACTGCTTCAGAGACAGGCCCTACCGTACTGTACTGTACAGAGCATAGGTTGTGTTCAGTAGAGCTGAGCACTTAGCCTGGTCTCATAGACTAGACGTAACATAGTAAACATAAATCCAAGACACTCAAATGAGTATGATATGTTACGTTTGGTATGGTTACAAAAAACAGATGGTTACTTAAGGAAAAAACAAAAGTAGGGTGGTTGGTCGGTGTGTATAACGCGAACGTCTAGCAACCCAAAGGTTCGAGTTCAAATTTCATCACAGCAACATTAGCATTTTAGCTATTTAGCAACTTTCAACTATATACTTACTACTTTTTAGCTACTTTGCAGCTACTTAGCATGTTAGCTAACCCTTCCCCTAACCCTAACCTTTTCCCTTTAGCTAACCCTTCCCCTAACCCTAACCTTAACCCTTTAACCTAACGCCTAAACGTAACCCTTTTACCTTAACCCAGCTAGCTAATGTTAGCGTCCTAGCTAGAATTCGTAACATATCCTACATTTTGTTAAATCGCAACATTTAGTACATTTTGCAAATTCATAAACTATTGTATGTTTTGCAAATTCGTAACATATGATACAAATTGTAATTCATATCATACGTATCATACAAAATGGTTGATGAACATTCAAAAATTAATACATACAATACGAAATGTAACTTATCATACTAAATGGAGTGACTCGGATTTACTTACAGAATAATACGAAACGCTCTGAGACCAGCACTCCATAGAAAACACTTTTCCTTTTCTTTTGGGGAAATGAAAATCTGTGTTCTAATTGTACAATTTCACTCCATTTCAGAACATTATTGCTAGCGAACATGACCAGGGTTTAGTTTAACTGCAGATGGGGCTGGAGATAGAGAGCCGGACAGTACTGTGCTGCTTCACATGGATGACTTTAGCTGCGCAAGGCACTGAGTGGATGAGGATGAGGGTAGGTAGCTCCAGAGAGAAGTGCTGACTGGCGGTAGGTAGGGGTTTGGAGGTGAACGTTGTGACTGTGGTGACGATGCGGTTTTGGTGGAAGGGACACATCAGAGGTGACACTGAGGTAGACAACATGACTGTGTGAAGTAGAGGTGTTGCCTTTCTCAGATGATTCCATAGTCCGATATATGAGTTGGGCACAGCTTCTCTGTCCTTGTCCTTGACTGTCTGTATTGCATGCTTGTTGTGTCCCAGGTCCTATCATTGTATTCCATGTCTCATCATAGCATCCTGAGTGTCTTCCTGGGTTTTGTTGAGTAGGCACAAAACATTACAAAACACTCAGAAAAAAGGTATTAGCTGAATTTGTTCAATATGAAGTCTCATTTTCTGCTGCAAAACATTTCTCTACGGTGTGCCCTAACGAACACAACCCTGGTGTCCTGTGTGTTTCTGTGTTTCAGGCATTTTGCTGGTTGAGGATAATTAGGCTGTCATATACTTCTTGCTAGCATGGTCCCAGATCTGTTTGTGCTGTCTAACCAACTCATGGTCATTGGCTATACTGATCTGGAACCAGGCTACCTTCTTGTAAGGTCTCAGCCAGATGTCTCTATTCTCTGTCTCAGGCTGTGGGACATATGAAGCCGGGAGGAGATGGACACCATGTTTCTTGGGATGCAGAGCCCCAATCATTGAGAATGGCAGAGACATTTTTCTGAGTCAATAGCTCATTTGGGGGGTTATGAATTAGAATGATCTTGCTGAGGGGAAGGTAGACCAGAATGTATCCCGATTTCTGCTGCTGGTCTTAAAAAAAAAAAGGAATAATAATCTGCTCGGAAAATCGATGCTCGGAATGCAGCGCCCACAGGGACAAATACCAGGATCCTATTCTGACCGCACACACATGCACACACACACACGTGTGTGCACACAGACAAAAACACACATGGACACACACACGCGAGCACACACATCTGTCAATCGTGTGAATTTCTGCAGATACGAAGCAAATCCAATTCTGAAATGTCATTTTAAAAATTTCAGGGCCATTTAGATTGGGTTGTGTGTTGAGACTGACGGCTGGCTCCATCCACTCTTCAGGGGAAACGGATTATATGTCAATATGTCCTCAGTGACTGGGACTTTCTTTTATTAGCAAGTAGTTGTATTTTAGTATCATCCACATTATAGAGTTGCTTTGCTAACAGTGTGTGTGTGTGCGTGCGTGTGTGTGTGTGTGTGTGTGTGCGTGTGTGTGTGTTTGTATCTCTTTCCCTCTCCTCCTCTATAGGAGTGTTCTCGGTGATAAGTCAGTAGCATGGTAGAAGTAAAACCTGTGTTTGCTGTGTCTTTATCACTGCTGACTCAACAAGAGAGAGGGACTGAGTGAGTGGAGGAGGAGAAGAGCGGGTGTAGGAGAGAGATGGATGGGGAGGGTGTATAGATAACTCTGCCTAAGTCCCCTCTACAGTCCCTGGTTGAGCTCACTGCTCTCAGTGATATGCTATACAGTGCCTTCGGAAAGTATTCACACCCCTTGACTTTTTCAAAATTTTGTTGTGGTACAGCCTGAATTGAAAATGAATTAAATTGAGATGTTGTGTCACTGGCCTACACACAATACCCTATAATGTCAAAGTGCAATTATGTTTTTAGAAATGTTTACAAATTAATTAAAAATTAAAAGCTGAATTGTCTTGAGCCAATAAGTATTCAATACACCCAGTCACTACAAAGCTACAGGCGTCCTTTCTAACTCAGTTGCCGGAGAGGAAGGAAACCACTCAGGGATTTCACCATGAGGCCAATGGTGACTTTAAAACAGTTACAGAGTTTAATGGCTGTGATAGGAGAAAACTGAGAATGGATCAACAACATTGTAGTTACTCCACAATACTAACCTAAATAACAGAGTGAAAAGAAGAAAGCCTGTACAGAATAAAAATATTCCAAAACATGCATCCTGTTTGCAATAAGGCACTAAAGTAAAACGGACAAAAATGTGGCAAAGAAATTAACTTTATGTCCTGAATACAATGTGTAATGTTTGGGGCAAATCCATCACAACACATCCCTTAGTACTACTCTTCAGTACTATTTTTTTTTTTTTTTTTTTTGGGGGTATAAAAATAAATCGGAGTAGAGCTAAGCACAGGCAAAATCCTAGAGGAAAATCTTGTTCAGTCTGCTTTCCAACAGACACTGGGAGATAAATGCACCTTTCAGCAGGACAATAACCTAAAAGACAAGGCCAAATATACTCTGGAGTTTCTTACCAAGATGACATTGAATGTTCCTGAGTGGCCTAGTTACAGTTTTGACTGAAAATCTATGGCAAGACTTGAAAATGGCTGTCTAGCAATGATCAACAACCAACTTCATAGAGCTCGAAGAATTCTTTAAAGAATAATGTGCTAATATTGTACAATCCAGGTGTGCAAAGCTCTTAGAGACTTACTCAGAAAGACTCACAGCTGTAATCGCTGCCAAAGGGAATTCTAACATGTATTGACTCTGTGTGTGAATACTTATGTACATTTCTGTATTTCATTTTCCATAAATTTGCAAACATTTCTATAAATATTTTCACTTTGTCACTATGGGGTATTGTGTGTAGATGGGTGAGAAAAATAAATACATTTAATCTATTCTGAATTCAGGCTGTAACACAACAAAATGTGGAACTAAGCCATCTCCTATTTCTAGATACAGTTCTAATTGAACTTGTCCAGTAACACCATAGATGTTCTTTTTTCCATTTCAAAGCGTTTTACAACTGAACACAACCAAGGATCCCAGTGTGACAAGGTCAGTCAGAGTGCGTGACTGAGGTTTGCAGGGCCAGCTGAGCATTCGGTAAACGAGTCCCTCTGGGGTCAGAGAGAGGAGGGGCTGGGGGGGGGGGTAAGAGTCTGGTTGTATCTGGGTGTGGTGCTGTACCTGCAGGTCAGAGAGAGGAGGGGCGGGGGGGTGTAAGAGTCTGGTTGTGTCTGGGTGTGGTGCTGTACCTGCAGGTCAGAGAGAGGAGGAGTCTGGAAGAGTCGGTTGTGTCTGGGTGTGGTGCTGTACCTGCAGGTCAAGAGAGGAGGGGCTGGGGGGGGTGTAAGAGTCTGGTTGTGTCTGGGTGTGGTGCTGTACCTGCAGGTCAGAGAGAGGAGGGGCAAGAGTCTGGTTGTGTCTGGGTGTGGTGCTGTACCTGCAGGTCAGAGAGAGGAGGGGCTGGGGGGTAAGGCTGGTTGTGTCTGGGTGTGGTGCTGTACCTGCAGGTCAGAGAGAGGAGGGGCTGGGGGGGTAAGAGTCTAGTTGTGTCTGGGTGTGGTGCTGTACCTGCAGGTCAGAGAGAGGAGGGGCTGGGGGGGTAGAGTCTGGTTGTGTCTGGGTGTGTGTGCTGTACCTGCAGGTCAGAGAGAGGAGGAGGAGGAGTGTGGGTGTGTCTGGGTGTGGTGCTGTACCTGCAGGTCAGAGAGAGGAGGGGGCTGGGGGGGTAAGAGTCTGGTTGTGTCTGGGTGTGGTGCTGTACCTGCAGGTCAGAGAGAGGAGGGGCTGGTGGGGGGTGGGGGGGGTAAGAGTCTGGTTGTGTCTGGGTGTGGTGCTGTACCTGCAGGTCAGAGAGAGGAGGGGCTGGGGGGGGTAGAGTCTGGTTGTGTCTGGGTGTGTGCCTCAAGAGAGAGTTAGTAGTGTTGAGTCAACAGAAGTTAAAGAGGTTCTGCTCTTTTCACAGCATCATGACTTGACTTTCTTGACTTATTCTGTTTAGCTTCTAGTGGCGCAAAGAGCCTCACTGCACTCTGAAGATCACCAATGATCTCCTGTTGTATAACACAACTTCAATCCCCTGCACTTAGGGAAATACTGTCTGTATACCCCACATGAATATCCTTACTGCTAACTTATACACTATTCATCAGTGGTTGCATCCTAAAGAATCCTAAGGAGAGAAGATGTGATGTGTCTTTGAGGAGAAGTTCTCTGTTCTGTGAAGCTATCAGAGGAAATGAGTTGCACCCGGCCGGCTGCTGACTGGAGAAGAAAGAAAGAAAGAAAGAAAGAAAGAGAGACTTCAGGCATTTCCTGGAAGTGCTGCGCCATCACAAAGAACAGGATCACTGAATTCAACGTGTGTGTGCTCAGATGTTTCATCTGCACTTTGTGAGATTGTGTGTGTGTGTGAGCGCAGATGTCTTATCTACACTGTGAATCTGTGTGTTTAGTGTGTTTGTTTTTCTCTGCACCAGACTTGAAGGGTCCTCCTTAGCTCAGAACCTCTATCTGCTCCCACTATAACCCCTTAGAGAATTCTATCAGACACAAATATTCCCAACGCAACTTGACTCCTCTCCCATTTTGAGCTGTAGCTAAGGGGGATTGGAGTTGTGTGGGTGCGTATGTGTTTTTGTGTGTTTGAATGCGTGTGTATGCGTGTGTGTGCTTATGTGTGTCTCTCGCTCGGTGTGTATTGGTGTGTGTGCCTGTGTGTGTGAGAGCGTTAGTGTGTGTGTGTGTGTGTGTTTGTGTGTGCATGTGGACTGCTGGGCTTACCATACGGGAGAGAGAGAAGAAATGTAGGAAAAGAAAGTGAGAAAACAACAGTGTAAAAGTAGAGAGGGAAGAGAATGCAGAAGGAGAGAGGAAGAGAGAAGGGTGAAGGTCAGAGAAGATATGAACAGTTAGAGACAGAGAGGATTGAGGAACTAAATAAAGGATGTTGTGTAAGAATAAGTGTAAAGTCAGTGAGACTATGGGGACCTACAATATTAGCTACCTTGTTACTCTGTTACTCTCATCTCATACAGCCAACTCAACACAACATACCAGGGAGGCCCAAGAGTCCTGGACACTGCACTGTACCCTACAGCACTACCGATGGGCTGATACAGAGAGTTTTAAGTGTGTGTGGTGTGTGTGTGTGTACACACATGTGTGTTACTGTAACTGTAACTGCCACCTCGGGACGTATGTTTAGGTCAAAGCCATCCATTCAGTTAGCCATTAAGAGATTGAGTCTCAGTCATAGTGCCATGGGGCTATAGTAGACTGTGGCTCCACCTTGTCTGTCGTATTAAACATCTCAGAGAGAGAGAGAGAGAGAGAGAGAGAAGGATAGAAGCAAGAGCAAAAGAGAGGGAGAGAGAGAAACCCTGTAGAGTAGCAGAGAGAAAGCTCTCTGTGTCAACTGGGATCCTCCTGAGGCAGGTTGATGGGGGATTGCTGCTGTGTGTGTGTTTGAGAGAGAGAGAGAGTGTGTGTGTTTTAGAGAGCTAGAGAGAGTGTGTGTGTGTGTTTTAGAGAGATAGAGAGTGTGCGTGTGTGTGTGTAGCATTACTTGTAGCATTACCTCAAAGGAGTACCCACTGGGCACAGACGTCAATTCAAAGTCTATTCCACATTGGTTCAATGTAATTTCATTGAAATTGCATGGAAACAAAGTTGATTGAACCGTTGTGCCCAGTGGGTAGAGTCCTGCTCCCCAAATCTAGAAGCATGGAGAGGGCTTGTGTGTGTGTTCCTGGAGAGGGCTTGAATGTAAGTAGTGGTACAGGGTCATACATACAGTATATCAGAGTGGAGTAATGTTCTATCCCCTATTTGATGTAGTTCATGTTTGAGTTATTGATTCGGTTTTGGCTCAGTGTTTTGTACTGTGTTGTGTTTGGCTGGTGCCTTCCCAATAAGAATCTGGTGTAGAATTGTGCTTGTTAGATTTGGTGCATGACAATGCCTTGTAGTCTATATGCAAATGTATGTGTGGCTGTGAGTACAAATGAACTATGTAGAGTAAACCTGTATGTATCCAATTAGTTAAATCAGGAAGCATTGTTCAGGCGGGGGGTAAACAAATAAAAAAGGTCTAATTTATAACCAAACTGGCTATTTCCCTGTGAGGAATACAATTAGGCTGATTGAAAATGCTGGACATGTATTGATGCTGGCAGTCTAATTAATGCCCTCTTTTACTGGTGTGAACAGCAAGCAGCCTACTGCCCCTTTGTTCTGTGTCTGTGTGTCTGTGTCTGTGTCTGTGTGTCTGTGTCTGTGTCTGTGTCTGTGTGTGTGTGTGTGTGTGTGTCTACAACCCCTTTGTTCCATATTCTCAATGTCTGCAGTAGCTACTCTTTCCTCCATGTCCTGTTTGTAATCCACAGCTCCATCCCTGGGGTACAACAAACTATCTTAAAGTAGCAGGACTGCAGGTTGCTGTACAGTGCTCTACTGTTCTCTATCACTGTTCTATAACACGGTTCCAGCCAGGAAAGACAGAGAGAGGGACACGTCTTATGATATAACAGTGACTGCACTCTGACACCCCCTATGCGGCGACCCCTGACATCTATCCTCTCGCTAAACAACTATGACATCATGTTTCTCTCAGGTCACCCCACAGGGGATCCCCCCTGATTCATTAGAAACACAGACGGGTGACAACGGACCCTAAATTATTCAACACTGACTTGTGAGTCGGAGAGAAAGAAACTGCCGCCATCTCGCTCTTTTGCCCTCTCCCTCTCCCTCTCCCGCTCTCCCAAATCAATCAATCCTGTTTAAAATGGGCTGTGTGTGGTAGATAAAAAATGGATGTGGGTAAATTGGAGAGGCCTGTAGACTGTTAGAGGTAATACACAGTGGCACCAGGCACAGTAAGACATCAGTTCCGAGGTATTTTTGATGTTTCCTGTCACTGTGAGTGTGGCCCTGATCTCATTCTGAGGTGAAAATAAGCAAAGAGACCTGTTGGGAGAGCTTTGTTGGCAGGAGGCCATACTGGAGAGGTGAGAGAACACAGAGAGAGAGAGAGAGAGAGAGAGAGAGAGAGAGAGAGAGAGAGAGAGAGAGAGAGAGAGAGAGAGAGAGAGAGAGAGAGAGAGAGAGAGAGAGAGAGAGAGAGAGAGAGAGAGAGAGAGAGAGAGAGAGAGTAGAACCCATTGCCCTTTATGGTTGTGAGGTCTGGGGTCCGCTCACCAACCAAGAATTCACAAAATGGGACAAACACCAAATTGAGACTGTGCATGCAAAATTCTGCAAAAACATCCTCTGCGTACAACGTAAAACACCAAATAATGCATGCAGAGCAGAATTAGGCCAATACCCGCTAATTATCAAAATCCAGAAAAGAACGTTAAATTCTATAACCACGTAAAAGGAAGCGATTCCCAAACCTTCCATAACAAAGTTATCACCTACAGAGAGATGAACTTGGAGAAGAGTCCCCTAAGTAAGCTGGTCCTGGGGCTCTGTTCACAAACACAAACAGACCCCACAGAGCCCCAGGACAACAACAACAACACAATTAGACCCAACCAAATCATGAGAAAACAAAAAGAGAATTACTTGACACATTGGAAAGAACAAACAAAAAAACAGAGCAAACTAGAATGCTATTTGGCCCTAAACAGAGAGTACACAGTGGCAGAATACCTGACCACTGTGACTGACCCAAACTTAAGGAAAGCTTTGACTATGTACAGACTCAGTGAGCATAGCCTTGCTATTGAGAAAGGCCGCCGTAGGCAGACCTGGCTCTCAAGAGAAGACAGGCTATGTGCACACTGCCCACAAAATGAGGTGGAAACTGAGCTGCACTTCCTAACCTCCTGCCAAATGTATGACCATATTAGAGACACATATTTCCCTCAGATTACAGCGATCCACAAAGAATTCGAAAACAAACCCAATTTCGATAAACTCCCTTATCTACTGGGTGAAAAAACACAGTGTGCCATCACAGCTGCAAGATTTGTGACCTGTTGCCACAAGAAAAGGGCAACCAGTGAAGAACAAACACCATTGTAAATACAACCCATATTTGTTTATTTATTTTCCCATTTGTACTTTAACTATTTGCACATTGTTACAACACTGTATATATACATAATATGACATTTGAAATGTCTTTATTCTTTTGGAACTTCTGAGTGTAATGTTTACTGTTAATATGTATTGTTTATTTCACTTTTGTTTACTATCTACTTCACTTGCTTTGGCAATGTTAACATACGTTTCCCATGCCAATAAAGCCCTTAAATTGAAATTGAAATTGAAATTGAATTGAGAGAGAGATAGAGAGAAAGCGGGAGAGAGAGGGAGGGAGAGAGAGGGAGAGAGAGGGAGCGAGAGAGAGAGAGAGAGAGAGAGGGAGAGAGATCTACTGGTCCTCAGACAGGAAAAAACTCCACCAGTGAACAGAGAAGGGCAGTTGATGTCAGCAAGGCAGTCTTTCCTCATGTCTCTGCCAGTTACTGAGTATACAGTATATGTCTACACACATCTATGGTCTACCACCATGGTACACAGAAACACTCCTCCTGGAGAGAGAGAGGTCCGGTTAGGTAATCATACAACTCTAGAACTGCTCCCCCCTTTCTCTCTCTACCACCTCCGATCCCTCCCTCCCTCCTCGCTTTGTGAACCAATCCTCTGGTGGAAACATTCTAAAAAAGGAAACAGACATGTTGCCCCCGGCTCTATTCTCTTTTAATAGGCGTTTAATAGGCGTATTCCTGACGGAGCTAGCTGGAGTTCACCTTGATGTCACATATTAACAGCAGCCAGCACTGGGCTCATGGCTGAGGGTTGGCTTCCATTAATGGGCACACACTGTACAGCTAAATAGAATGAGGAGGAAGAGGAGGGGGCAGACCTGGGTTCAAATACTATTTGAAATCATTTGAGCCTGATTGAGCTTGCCTGTTGCATTGGAACCAATTGAAACGTCTCAAAAGTGCAAACCCTGCCCACCTGTTAACCCAGACAGACTAAACCTAAACATTTAGTGTTTGAAAAATTGAACCCAGGTCTGGGGAATCACTTATAGATTTACTGGGAACTCCTTTTTTCTCTCAGGTCTGTTTTTCTGAGGCAGGTGTGTGTGGATCTGTGTGTGGGAGACCGGCTGTACGTGTGTAGGTCTGTGTGTGGTAGACAGGCTGTATGTGTGTAGGTCTGTGTGTGGGAGACAGGCTGTATGTGTGTAGATCTGTGTGTGGGAGACAGGCTGTATGTGTGTAGGTCTGTGTGTGGTAGACAGGCTGTATGTGTGTAGATCTGTGTGTGGGAGACAGGCTGTATGTGTGTAGATCTGTGTGTGGGAGATAGGCTGTATGTGTGTGGATGTGGATGGCTCTGTTGTGTTGTTGTTGTCACAGTGAAGAGAATCTGGCTCCTCTCTGAATGGGTTTTTGTGTTGCGGTGTCAGGACCCTTTTTGGATGAGTGCTCATGTATGGCTGAGGGAGTATGTCTTCACTCTCTCTACCACCCTCTCTCTTTCTCTCTCCCCCTCTCCTCTAGGGCTGGTAATTGCCAGGGACCTCACGATATGATATTATCACGATACTTAGGTGCCAATTTGATATGTATTGGGATTCTCACAATTCTCACGATTCTATATGTATTGCGAATCAATACTGCCATTTTATTGTGATTTAATGTTCCAAACATATTGCTCACTATGTGCCTGCTAAGAAGATGGAGAACAAGCGATAGGATTAAAAACACCGGAGTTTTGGCGCAGGTGCAGCCGAATAGTGCTAGCTAATGCTACCTAGCGACAACGAGTCAACGTACTGCATCTACAGTTGAAGTTGGAAGTTTACATTCACTTAGGTTGGAGTCATTAAAACTCGTTTTTCAACCACTCAACAAATTTCTTGTTAACAAACTATAGTTTTGGCAAGTCGGTTAGGACATCTACTTTGTGCATGACACAAGTAATTTTTCCAACAATTGTTTACAGACAGATTATTTCACTTATAATTCACTATATCACAATTCAAGTGGGTCAGAAGTTTACATACACTAAGTTGACTGTGCCTTTAAACAGCTTGGAAAATTCCAGAAAACGATGTCATGGCTTTAGAAGCTTCTGATAGGCTAATTGACATCATTTGAGTCAATTGGAGGTGTACCTGTGGATGTATGTCAAGGCCTACCTTCAAACTCAGTGCCTCTTTGCTTGACATCATGGGAAAATCAAAAGAAATCAGCCAAGACCTCAGAAAAAATATTATAGACCTCCACAAGTCTGGTTCATCCTTGGGAGCAATTTCCAAATGCTTGAAGGTACCACGTTGTCATGCCCTGGCCTACAGAACTCTAGCTAGTTTGGTCAGTGTGGGAATATTCTAGATTTGTATTTCTATGTTGGCCGGTGTGGTTCCCAATCAGAGGCAGCTGTCGCTCGTTGTCTCTGATTGGGAATCATACTTAGGCAGCCTTTTGGCACTGTCTAAGTGTGGGTTCTTGTTCCGTGTAAGGTTTGTTGTGTTGTACCTTTGGACTTCACGTTTCGTTTCCTTTGTTGCTTTGTCGTGTGTTTATCGTTAAATAAACATGTACGCATATCACGCTGCGGCTTGGTCCGACCCGTCTTTAAACGAACGTGACAGAAGAACCCACCAAACGAGGACCAAGCAGCGTGCCCAGGAGCAGCAGACACCCTGGACATAGGTGGAGGAGCAGAGAGTATGGACTTGGCGGGAGATAAGAGAGGATCTGGCAAGGCAGATGGAGGCCCTGAAAGGGATCAGGGTGGAGAAAGAGAGACAGCCCCAAGAAAATTTTGGGTGGGTAAAAGGGTGGTCGGGGAGCGACAGAGACGAGCCCCGACCACTGCACTCGTGGGGGCTCAAGGAGGAGTCCTCACTGGAGGAGGATGGGGCGCGGAGTGTAAAGGACAGAGACAGTCATACACCTCCAGCGCCGGTTCCTAGTCCGGTACGCCCCGTACCTGCTCCCCGCACCAAGCCAGTGGTGCGTGTTCCCAGTCCGGCCCGGCCTGTTCCTGCTCCTTGCACCAAGCCAGTGGTGCGTGTTCCCAGTCCGGCCCGGCCTGTTCCTGCTCCTCGCACCAAGCCTGTGGTGCGCGTCGCCAGTCTGGCCCGGCCTGTCCCTGCTCCTCGCACCAAGCCAGTGGTGTGCGTCGCCAGTCCGGCCCGGCCTGTTCCTGCTCCTCGCACCAAGCCAGTGGTGCGCGTCGCCAGTCCGGCACGGCCCGTGCCCGTTCCACCGGTGCCTGGTCCGGCACCGGTCAGCGGCTCCACTCTGGAGCCAGAGCAGTCCGCTCCACCGGTGCCTGATCCAGATCCAGTCGGTTGCTCCACTCCGGAGCCAGAGCAGTCCGCCCCACCGGTGCCCAAGTCAGCTCCGGGCAGCGGCTCCACTGCCGGAGCCGCCACCGAGGCTGGAAGCCCACCCGGACCCTCCCCTATTCAGTCAGGTTTGTGAAGCCGGAGTCCGCACCTTTGGGGGGGGAGGGGGGTACTGTCATGCCCTGGCCTACAGATCTCTAGCTAGTTTGGTCAGGGTGTGAATATTCTAGATATGTATTTCTATGTTGGCTGGTGTGGTTCCCAATCAGAGGCAGCTGTCGCTCGTTGTCTCTGGTTGGGAATCATACTTAGGCAGCCTTTTGGCACTGTCTAGGTGTGGGTTCTTGTTCCGTGTAAGGTTTGTTGTGTTGTACCTTTGGACTTCACGTTTCGTTTCCTTTGTTGTTTTGTCGTGTGTTTATCGTTGAATAAACATGTACGCATATCACGCTGCGCCTTGGTCCGACCCGTCTTTAAACGAACGTGACACACGTTCATCTGTATAAACAATAGTACGCAAGTATAAACACCATGGGACCACGTAGCCGTCATACCGCTCAGGAAGGAGACGCGTTCTGTCTCCTAGAGATGAACGTACTTTGGTGCGAAAAGTGCAAACCAATCCCAGAACAACAGCAAAGGACCTTGTGAAGATGCTGGAGGAAACAGGTACAAAGGTATCTATATCCACAGTAAAACGAGTCCTATATCAACATAACCTGAAAGACCGCTCAGCAAGGAAGAAGCCACTGCTCCAAAACCGCCATAAAAAAGCCAGACTACGGTTTGCAACTGCACATGGGGACAAAGATCATACTTTTTGGAGAAATGTCCTCTGGTCTGATGAAACAAAAATAGAACTGTTTGGCCATGTCACGAACGTTGAGAGACGGGTCGGACCAAGGTGCAGCGTAAAAAGCGTACATGTTTATTACCTCTAAACATACAACAAAACAAAAAACAACGTAACGTGAAGTCCAAAGGTCTATACACATACAGTGGGGAGAACAAGTATTTGATACACTGCCAATTTTGCAGGTTTTCCTACTTACAAAGTATGTAGAGGTCTGTAATTTTTATCATAGGTACACTTCAATTGTGAGAGACGGAATCTAAAACAAAAATCCAGAAAATCACATTGTATGATTTTTAAGTAATTAATTTGCATTTTATTGCATGACATAAGTATTTGATACATCAGCAAAGCAGAACTTAATATTTGGCCTTTGTTTGCAATTACAGAGATCATACGTTTCCTGTAGGTCTTGACCAGGTTTGCACACACTGCAGCCGGGATTTTGGCCCACTCCTCCATACAGACCTTCTCCAGATCCTTCAGGTTTCGGGGCTGTCGCTGGGCAATACGGACTTTCAGCTCCCTCCAAAGATTTTCTATTGGGTTCAGGTCTGGAGACTGGCTAGGCCACTCCAGGACCTTGAGATGCTTCTTACGGAGCCACTCCTTAGTTGCCCTGGCTGTGTGTTTCGGGTCGTTGTCATGCTGGAAGACCCAGCCACGACCCATCCTCAATGCTCTTACTGAGGGAAGGAGGTTGTTGGCCAAGATCTCGCGATACATGGCCCCATCCTGTCACGAGTTGCTAAGCCAGAACCCAGAAGCAGACCAGGACAAGGTAAGTTGGAACGAAGGTGAGTGTTTATTTACAAGTTCAAGAGTGATGCTGAATAATCCAGGGAACAGAGCGGGCGGCGTTGATTAGTTGTTGGGGGTGCAGTGGTTGATCCCATCCTGGGTCGGCAGCCGCCGACCACCAGGCAGAGGTTGGAGGAAGGTTCCGGACGGGTGACTGCAGATGGAACAAAACGGGGGTAAGTAAGCAACAAACCAACAAGGTGCAAAAACAACAAAACTAACGCTAGGCTCTAAGACTGATACTCTGGTAAACCTACTGTTCATGGCTAACGATCCGGCAGGGAATGGATGTTAGGCCAGAGCCTAAGAAGGGTGATGATCAGGACCAGGTGTGCAGATTGCTGATGGGATGCAGGTGCGGAAATCAAGAGAGCTCCCGGAGCGTTCCAGAACCCTCGGGAAACTGGAGATCACGAACATAACAACTAGTCCACAGACAGGACCCGACTCAGACTGCCGGGATCGTTACAGTACCCCCCTCCGGACTGAACGCCACCGGGCGGACTCCCGGAGCGCCAGGATGGAGGCGGTAGAAGTCACTGATGAGGTCAGCATCTAGGACCTGTCGCCGCGGAATCCAACTCCTCTCTTCAGGACCATACCCTCCCAGTCCACGAGATACTGGAAACCCGGCCCGCCGTCTGGAATCCATGATGCGACGCACCGTGTAGGCAGGACCACCTCCGATCATCCGAGGAGGAGGAGGAGGAGGCGGAGGGAGGCAACAGAGGACTGAGGAAAACAGGCTTGAGGCAGGAGACATGAAAGGTGGGATGGACTCTGAGCGTCCTCGGGAGTTTGAGTCGAACTGCCACCGGATTGATCACCTTCTCCACCACAAACGGACCAATGAACTTCGGTAACAACTTCCTAGACTCAGTCCGTAAAGGAAGATCCCGTGTGGCCAACCAGACCCTATCTCCGATGGTGTAGGTGGGAGCGGGGATCCGGCGACGATTCGCCTGGAGCTGATACCGGTCCGAAACTCTAAGGGAGTGCTTTTTCTGGCCCGATGCCAGGTCCGGTGGCAACGACGAATATGGACCTGAACAGAAGGCACTGAGAGCTCCTTCTCCTGAGAAGGGAACAAGGGAGGTTGGTAGCCATACAGGCACTGGAAGGGAGACATCCCAGTGGCAGATGTAGGGGAGAGTATTGTGGGCATACTCAACCCAAGGCAACTGAGAGACCCAGGAGGTGGGGTTGGAAGAGGCCAGACAGCGTAGCGTGGATTCCATCTTCTGGTTGGCTCTCTCCGCCTGACCATTAGATTGGGGGTGAAAACCAGATGTGAGACTGACTGTAGCTCCAATGGCCAAACAGAAGGACTTCCAGACAGCAGAGGTAAACTGAGGGCCACGGTCGGAAAACGATATCACTGGGCAACCCGTGGACCCTGAAAACCTCCCTAACCAGGATCTCGGACGTCTCGAGGCAGAGGGAAGCTTGGCAATAGGCACAAAGTGGGGCGAACTTGCTGAATCTGTCCACGATAGTCAGAACGACCGTGTTCCCCTCAGAAGCGGGCAACCCAGTGACAAAGTCCAGGGGCCAGATGCGACCATGGTCGCCGGGGAATAGGAAGGGGGTGAAGTAGTCCAGAGCTGGGCCGATTGGTACTCTTATTCTGCGCACACACTGGACAGGCAGCAACATAACCCCGAGTATCCTCGGCCATGGCAGGCCACCAAAACGTCTGCGAAGAAACGCCATTGTCCGAGCCACGCCAGGGTGACAAGCCATCTTGCTGGCGTGGGACCATTTGAGGACAGCAGGACGAACCGACTCAGGCACAAACAACCCGACCGGGTGGACCGTTACGGGACCGGGCTGAGTCCGAAGGGCGCCAGCACCTCCTCCTCAATCTTCCACATAACTGCTCCCCACGACGCAGTTCCGGGGGAGAATTGTCTCGGTCTTGGACCCACTCTCCTCCGTCTTGGAGAACATCCGGGACAAGGCGTCGCCTGCCGTTCTTAGATCCAGGTCGGGAACGTCAGGGAAAACTTGAATCGTCCGAAAAACAACGCCCACCTGGCCTGACGGGAGTTGAGACGTTTAGCCGATTGCACGTAAGCAAGATTCTTGTGGTCAGTCCAGACAATAAACGGTTGCTCCGCCCCTCAACCAGTGGCGCCACTCCTCCAAGGCAAGTTTCACCGCGAGAAGCTCCCGGTTACCCACATCGTAATTCCTCTCCGCCGAGGCGAAGGCGAGAGAGTAGTAGGCGCAGGGATGGAGTTTACTGTCCGTGGAGCATCGCTGCGACAGGATGGCGCCAACTCCCACATCAGACGCGCGTCCCACTTCAACGAGCGAACTGACGGGCCGTGTCCGGTTGAGAGAGAATCGGTGCGTTGGTGAATCGCCTCTTCAAATCCAGAACGCTCGATCCGCCTCCGGATTCCACTTGAAGGTCCTGATACTGGAAGTCAAGGCAGTTAACGGAGCGGCCACACGGCTGTAATCCCGGATGAATCTGCGGTAGAAATTCGCAAACCCCAAAAAATCTCTGGAGCTGCAATCTCGTACCGGGCTGGGCCCATTCCAGAACCGCTCTAACCTTCTCCTGGTCCATCCTAATCTCTCCCCTGGAGATGATGTACCCGAGAAAGGATGTCGTGTGGGCGTGAAACTCGCACTTCTCGGCCTTCACGAACAGGCGATTCTCCAACAATCGCTGCAGAACCTGCCGGACATGCTGGACGTGGTCGGAAGGTTCCTTCGAGAAGATCAGAATGTCATCCAGGTAAACAAACACAAAGAGACCGATCATATCTCTCAGGACGTCGTTCACCATACTCTGGAATACCGCTGGAGCATTGGTCAGTCCAAACGGCATCACCTGATACTCGAAGTGACCCATCGGTGTATTGAAACCCGTCAACCACTCGTCCCCTCTCTGATCCAGACCATGTGATACGCATTGCGTAGGTCTAGCTTAGTGAACACCGTAGCACCCTGTAAGGAGTCGAAGGCAGAACTCATCAAGGGCAGGGGATACTTGTTCTTGACCGTGATGTCATTCAACCCCGATAATCAATACACGGTCGAAGAGAGCCATCCTTCTTACCCACAAAGAAGAATCCTGCCCCCAGGGGGTGATGACGAGGGACGAACGAGACCAGCAGCTAGGGACTCCTTGATGTAGGTCTCCAAAGCCTCACGTTCAGGTCGGGAGATACTGTATAACCTTCCCTTGGGGTAGACAGCTCCAGGGAACAGGTTGATGGCACAATCATATGGTCGGTGGGGAGGGAGTGACAGAGCCTTCTGCTTACTGAAAACTTCCCCAAATCGTGATATGTCTCGGGAACCAGGGACAAATCTGGGGGTTTAGCCTCAATCACCTGACTGGGAACCGAATGGGGGCAGGCAGTCTTGAGACAGTTAGCATGACAATCAAGGCTCCAACTCGTTACCTTGCCCGTCACCCAATCGAACGTGGGATTGTGTTCCTTCAGCCAGGGGTATCCAAGGACCAGAGGAACCTGGGAAGACGGCAGAATGAAGAATGAAATCATCTCAGAATGATTCCCCGACAACCGCATCTTAACCGGTTCAGTCCTCATCGTGATACGTGCCAGACTACTGCCGTCCAGAGTGGTAGCTTCAATGGCTTCCGGCAATTGCTCCTTGGAAAGCCCCAGCTGTTCCACCAACTCGGCATCTAGAAAGCTTCCATCGGCACCTGAATCGATAAAAGCGTTAATCGCTAAGCTCTGATTCCTGTTCATAAGGGTAGCCGGAAACGGGGTCTGACAGAGGTATTGAGAGGTCGAAACTGGCTCGCTAAAAGTCCTCCCAACTTTAGCGAGCCGCGCAGTTTGACGACCCGACTGGAACCTGAGAAGCTGATCGGTTGGACGGAGCCCATTGCTTCTCCCTCCTTCGCTCTCGGACTCGATTATCCACCCGAATAGACAAGGCTACCAAGCTGTCCAGGTCACTAGACTCCGGATAGGAGATCAACTCATCCTTGAGCTGCTCCGACAGACCCTGGTAAAAGGCCGCTTGCAGAGCCTCCTCATTCCACCCACTCTCCACAGCCAACGTCTTGAACTCGATCACGAAGTCGGCCACGCTGCGAAGTTCCTTGGCGAAGCGAAAACAGGCGCCTAGCTGCGTCCCCCTCCTCGGACGGAATGGTCGAAGAGCTTCCTCATCTCGGCCGTGAACCCCTGGTATGAAGCCATGCAGGGATCCTGTCGTTCCCAAACGGCTGAAGCCCACTCAGCGCTCGACCACGCAGCAACTCAATCACAAAGGCTATCCTAGCCTTGTCTGTGGCATAAGAGTAGGGCTGTAGATCGAACACTAATCCACACTGCATAAGGAAGGAACGGCATCTTCCCAGCTCCCCTCATATTTATCCGGTGTCGGAACCTTGGGCTCACGGAAGGACACAGCTTCAGAAGCGGCAGGCGAGATGGGTGAAACCGTAGTGGATCTTCCACCGGACACTTGCGTTGGTTCTGGACCTCCGTCAGACCGGTAGAAAGGTTCCGAACTGACAACGCGATCTCCTGTAGTACCGTGCTATGATGGCCCAACATCTTCTCCTGCTGGGTAATGGCATGGCGAACAGAGTCCAGGTCCGCTGGGTTCATTACTGGCCGGATCGTTCTGTCACGAGTTGCTAAGCCAGAACCCAGAAGCAGACCAGGACAAGGTAAGTTGGAAACGAAGGTGAGTGTTTATTTACAAGTTCAAGAGTGATGCTGAATAATCCAGGAACAGAGCGGGCGGCGTTGATTAGTTGTTGGGGGGTGCAGTGGTTGATCCCATCCTGGGTCTGCAGCCGCCGACCACCAGGCAGAGGTTGGAGGAAGGTTCCGGACGGGTGACTGCAGATGGAACAAAACGGGGGTAAGTAAGCAACAAACCAACAAGGTGCAAAAACAACAAAACTAACGCTAGGCTCTAAGACTGATACTCTGGTAAACCTACTGTTCATGGCTAACGATCCGGCAGGGAATGGATGTTAGGCCAGAGCCTAAGAAGGGTGATGATCAGGACCAGGTGTGCAGATTGCTGATGGGATGCAGGTGCGGAAATCAAGAGAGCTCCCGGAGCTGCTCCAGAACCCTCGGGAAACTGGAGATCACGAACATAACAACTAGTCCACAGACAGGACCCGACTCAGACTGCCGGGATCGTTACACATCCATCCTGCCCTCAATATGGTGCAGTCGTCCTGTCCCCTTTGCAGAAAAGCATCCCCAAAGAATGATGTTTCCACCTCCATGCTTCACGGTTGGGATGGTGTTCTTGGGGTTGTACTCATCCTTCGTCTTCCTCCAAACACGGCGAGTGGAGTTTAGACCAAAAAGCTCTATTTTTGTCTCATTTGACCACATGACCTTCTCCCATTCCTCCTCTGGATCATCCAGATGGTCATTGGCAAACTTCAGACGGGCCTGGACATGCGCTGGCTTGAGCAGGGGTACCTTGCGTGCGCTGCAGGATTTTAATCCATGACGGTGTAGTGTGTTACTAATGGTTTTCTTTGAGACTGTGGTCCCAGCTCTCTTCAGGTCATTGACCAGGTCCTGCCGTGTAGTTCTGGGCTGATCCCTCACCTTCCTCATGATCATTGATGCCCCACGAGGTGAGATCTTGCATGGAGCCCCAGACCGAGGGTGATTGACCGTCATCTTGAACTTCTTCCATTTTCTAATAATTGCGTCAACAGTTGTTGCCTTCTCACCAAGCTGCTTGCCTATTGTCCTGTAGCCCATCCCAGCCTTGTGCAGGTCTACAATTTTATCCCTGATGTCCTTACACAGCTCTCTGGTCTTGGCCATTGTGGAGAGTTTGGAGTCTGTTTGATTGAGTGTGTGGACAGGTGTCTTTTATACAGGTAAGGAGTTCAAACAGGTGCAGTTAATACAGGTAATGAGTGGAGAACAGGAGGGCTTCTTAAAGAAAAACTAACAGGTCTGTGAGAACCGGAATTCTTAATGGTTGGTAGGTGATCAAATACTTATGTCATGCAATGAAATGCAAATTAATTACTTAAAAATCATACAATGTGATTTTCTGGATTTTTGTTTTAGATTCCGTCTCTCACAGTTGAAGTGTACCTATGATAAAAATGACAGACCTCTACATGCTTTGTAAGTAGGAAAACCTGCAAAATCGGCAGTGTATCAAATACTTGTTCTCCCCACTGTACAAGCCTAACAGGAACAAGATCCCACAATTTTTTTATTTATTTTTTATTTCACCTTTATTTAACCAGGTAAACCAGTTGAGAATACACAGTAGGCAATGGGCTACCTAAGTATGATCCCCAATCAGAGACAATGAGCGACAGCTGCCTCTGATTGGGAATCATACCCGGCCAGACATAGAAATAGAATAACTAGAACATAGAATATATAACATAGATTTCCACACCCTGACTCAACAAACAAGAGTTCTATAGGTCAGGGCGTGACAGGCCATAATGACCATCGTTATGTTTGGAGGAAAAAGGGGGTTAATTGCAAGCCGAAGAACACCATCCCAACCGTGAAGCATGGGGGTGGCAGCATCATGCTGTGGGGGTGCTTTGCTGCAGAAGGGACTGGTGCGCTTCACAAAATAGATGGCATCATGAGGAAGGAAAATTATGTGGATATATTGAACCAACATCTCAAGACATCAGTCAGGAAGTTAAAGCTTGTTCGCAAATGGGTCTTCTAAATGGACAATGACCCCAAGCATACTTCCAAAGTTGTGGCAAAATGGCTTAAGGACAACAAAGTCAAGGTATTGGAGTGGCCATCACAAAGCCCTGACCTCAATCCTATAGAAAATTTGTGGGCAGAACTAAAAAAGCGTGTGCGAGCAAGGAGGCCTACAAACCTGACTCAGTTACACCAGCTCTGTCAGGAGGAATGGGCCAAAATTCACCCAACTTATTGTGGGAAGCTTGTGGAAGGCTACCCTAAAAGTTTGACCCAAGTTAAACCATTTAAGGGCAATGCTACCAAATACTAATTGAGTGTATGTAAACTTCTGACCCACTGGGAATGTGATGAAAGTAATAAAAGCTGAAATAAATAATTATCTCTACTATTATTCTGACATATCACATTCTTAAAATAAAGTGGTGATCCTAACTGACCTAAGACAGGGAATTTTTACTAGGATTAAATGTCAGGAATTGTGAAAAAATTAGTTTAAATGTATTTAGCTAAGGTGTATGTAAACTTCCGACTTCAACTGTACATAATATCACCCAAAATAATATTGTAATGTGTACTGTAACTGTATAGATTTTTCCCCCAACACTACTCTCTTCCTTTCTCCCTCCCTCAGTCACCCTCCTTTCCTCTCCCCCCCATTATTCATTCCCTCACTTCCTATTTGGTCATACGGTTGACCGGTCCGTGCATTCGTCCGTCCAGCAGGACATCCGATCGATCCCAGATAGCCATGGTTAAATCAGATTACTGCTGCACCATTTGGAGCTGCAGACACATATAAGGAAGAAAAAACAACCAGGAAAATAGAATATCAAACTATGTTACTTCCAGGGTCAGGTCTGTCAGGGGATGTCTGACTACACTGGGAGTGTGTTTTGTTAAAGCTAAATGACGTTTAGCTTTTATTATTTCCTGTCTGTTGGACACAGGTGAAGTCAGGGCTACTGCACACAGTCTCTACAGACTGACGTTCATTGTCTTGTGAATCCCACTTCAGACAAACAACAACAATTTATGAAAGCTTTATAGAGAATTCATAGTCTCATACATAGATGTCTCATAAATATTTTATAATCAATGTCATATTACATAAAGGGTCATACTACATTCCAAATCGGCCTTATTAACACTTCATTGTTTCATTTTAAGTGGGACTGGTGTCTTTTGGTGTCAGTATTCTGATAAGCTGGTTGGTTCTGTGTTGTGAGTCTGTCTGGGTGTTATGCTAGGTGTTTAGGTCTGGTTGGTTCTGTGTTGTGGGTCTGTCTGGGTGTTATGCTAGGTGTTTAGGTCTGGTTGGTTCTGTGTTGTGGGTCTGTCTGGGTGTTATGCTAGGTGTTTAGGTCTGGTTGGTTCTGTGTTGTGGGTCTGTCTGGGTGTTATGCTAGGTGTTTGTATTACATTTATATTTCAGTCATGTAGCAGACACTCTTATCCAGAGCCACTTGCAGTTAGTGCATTCATCTTAAGATAGCTAGGTGAGACAGCCACAGCTACAGTCGTAGTAAAAACATTTCCCCTCAATTATGAATTTATCCGAAAAGTCAGTGCTAGTAGGAAAAGATGGGAAGATGGGAAGCTGGTTCCACCATTAAGTTTCAAGTTCCTCACAGGGAAATGTCCCAACAATGCAGTGATCAATAACAATGTAATACTAAAAATAACAAGGTAGAACAAAAACACACGAGATATAAAAATAAGAAATAAGAAGAACACAATGAAGTAAGTAAGCTATATTACAGGGTCAGTTCCAGTACCATATGTACAATGTACAGGGACACTGGAGTAATAGAGGTAGATATTTTATGCATAGGGGTAAGGTGACTAGGCATCAGGATATATGATAAACAGAGTAGCAGCAGCGTATATGATGATTGTATGTGAGTGGGTGTGTGCAGAGTCAGTATAAATGTATGTGTGTATTGTGTGTGTAAGCAGATGATGGAGTGAGTGTTTGTACGTGTGTTGGAGTATCAGTGAGAAGAGCTTGGACTGGGCTGAGCGGGAGTTGACCTCCCGTAGGGGTGAGACGGCCAAGAGACCAGAGGTGGCAGAAAGAGTGCTCGGGTTGGGATATAGGGTTTGAGCATAGCCTGAAGCTAGGGAGGGACAGTTCCCCTTGTTGATCAGTATGGATGGGTGTTGTAGTTTTCAGTGAGAGGTCACACTTTGCGGTGACTGAACTGAAGCAGAGACCTCTCCTTTCCAACCTCTCCCTCTCCTTTATGACTTACTATTTACTGATGTTTTTCTCCCTCTGTTCCCTTCTCTCCTTCCACTCTGTTCCCCCTCCCTCCCTCCCTCCCTCCCTCCCTCCCTCCCTCCCTCCCTCCTCCCTCCCTCCCTCCCTCCCTCTCCCTCCTCCCTCCCTTCACCCTCTCTTGTCCTCTTCTCTCCGCTACCCTCTGCCCTCCAGGGTCTATTTGAGAATACACTATTCAGGTGTCAGGCAGGCGATCCTAAGCCATCCATTCTGTAATCTAATGGAGTTACAGCCTGGCCTTCTTTGACCCTTAAACTGGTTGCGGTGGCGGTGGCAGGCAGGGCCGTGTGTGTGTGTGGCAGGGCCGGCCAGGCTACTGCTGTGGCATTAGTGTGACATTCTCTCCTTCTCTCCTCCTAGCACTCTGTTTGATCTCCCCACCACTCGGCAGATCTCATTTCAGAGTGAAAAGCTGGATTGGACAAAAAGGGACCTTGAGTGCGGATGACTGATCGATTTACGAGAGGAAGGGAGGGGGGAGGAGGGGGAGGAGGGATGTGGAGGTGAGGTTTGTCTGTCTGTGTAAACACATCTTCTAATCTGAAGCTACTGCGTGGGGCAGGGCCAGGCGTCAGGCCGGAGCCATTCCCTTCACAGACTAACTAACTGGCCATGGCCTGAGGTTGGATAGAACCAGCCAGGGTCTCTCTTATTTTCAACAGAGTAAATAACTAAAGCCTAATGGGATGGATGGATGCATGGTGCTGATTCTCAATGCTGTTTTCTTCTCTTCTCTTCTCTGTTTGTCTCTCTCTTCTGCTCTGGCTGATGGAAAAACCTCCTGCTGAAAGAGAGAGAAGAGGGACAAGAGGGCTGATGGGTACTCTTCTTTTTGGTTCAGGCTTAGGTTTGAAATGAGTAGTTGTGACATGCTGTGCCCCACACCAGCAATATGACCAGAACGGTTTCTCTAAAGATATAAAGCTTCTCTTTCAGTTCCATTCACTGCAAAGATAATTATCACAGTAAAATGTCACATGGAACTCAACCACTAGCCTAACGGCTAAAAGGACTGTAGTGGCTGTAAGGCCCTGGAGTGCTCTGCTGTTAATTGTGTTATTTCTGGACAGTGGAGAGATTGACCCTACTGGTGCTCTGCTCTGGCCCCTGTCATTACCTTCCCTCTTTCTCCCCCCCTCTCTGTCTCCCCACTCTGTCTCCCGCTCTCTCTCCCCCTCTCTCTCCCCTTCTCCCCCTCTCTTCCCCTCTCTGTCCTTCTCCCCTCTCTTCCCCCCTCTTTCCCTCTCATGTATTCTCTCTCTCTCTCCATGTATCCCTCTTTCCATCCCTCTATAACCATGACATGTTTTAATGCTTTCCTCTATTATCAGACAGCCTCTCCCTCTCTCACTCTATCACTACCTCTCTCTCTCCCTCTCTCCCTCTATCACCACCTCTCTCTCTCCCTCTCTCCCTCTATCACCACCTCTCTCTCTCCCTCTCTCCCTCTATCACTACCTCTCTCTCTCTCCCTCTCTCCCTCTATCACTACCTCTCTCTCTTTCTCACCTCCCTCTCTCCCTCTATCACTCTCTCTCTCTTATTCTCCTCTCTCTCTCCCTCTCTCTCTCCTTCTCCCCTCTCTCTCTCTCATTCTCTCTCTCTCTTTTCTCTCTCTCCCTCTCTCCCTCCTACTTACCTCTCTCACTCTTTCTCCTCTCTCGCTCTCTTTCTATCTCCATTGTTCTCTCCCCTCTCTCTCTGCCTCTGCCGCTCCCTCTTGTTCTCCCCCCTCTCTTTTTCCTAATCTCTCCATAATGGATGCCAGTTAACATTAAAAGCACTAGCTCAGAAATGTGTGCTTGACCTCAGCTGCCTAATAGAGATAATGTCTGTACAGTCAGAGAGAGAGAGAGAGAGAGAGAGAGAGAGAGAGAGAGAGAGAGAGAGAGAGAGAGAGAGAGAGAGAGAGAGAGAGAGAGAGAGAGAGAGAGAGAGAGAGAGAGAGAGAGAGAGAGAGAGAGAGAGAGAGAGAGAGAGAGAGAGAGAGAGAGAGAGAGAGAGAGAGAGAGAGGAAAAAGAGGAGACGGATGGTATGGAGAAAAGGCAGAGAGATGGAGGGAGAGAGAGGAAGGGAGGAGTGCGGATCATGATTTCTTCCTTTGGTTGATAACAGCTGTGGGAATTTAGAGATAAAGCCTATTGAAAGCCCCCCGCCCTCCCCCCCACACACACACACGCCTGTGTTCTGTTCCTCCTCACAGCAGCATAGTAAAACACCTGCAAAGAGTTTCACAGACAACTAGAGCTCAGGGAATCAAGCTGTTTCATTTAGAGAAGAGGGAGGGGTGGAGGGGGAGAGAGGGATTCTAAAAGCTCTTTCTGGAACCATTAGTCCTATAGAAAGCAATCCATCTTTTGAGCTGCTCACATGATGAGTAACTATGAGATTTACCCAGAGCTGATGCCTAGACCCTACAGAACTTTAGCTCAGAGGGTTAATTAGGCTAGTGAGGAATGCAGGCAGTATGAGTTTGATCCCATAGTCAGTGTCCTGGCGTGGAGGAGGGTTAGTGGATGATCTCATTAGCATATTGCCACCAGCAGCAGGAAATTAGCAGCGCTCGCTCACAGCTGTTATAGCGTAATAAAGGATCATCTGAGTGAGAGCGCCGTGACCAGGCCTCCATCTGTCACCTGCTAACACCACTTTACCAACGTGCAGAAGGAGTTATATCCCTGCCTCTCTTTTTCTATCTTCATCTCTTGGTCTCTTTCTCTTATTCCCCCCCTCTCCATCTTTCTCTCTGTCTCTGTCACTCTCTCCCTACCTCCCTTTCTCTCTCTCTCCTCTCCTTCTCTTGCGGTCTCCCTCCCTCCCTCCCTCCCTCCCTCCCTATCTCTCTCGCTGTCTGTTATGAGGAGGTGTGATGGAGACACAGACAGAAGCCTTGAGTCCATGCAGCTCAGTCAGTCAGTCAGTCTCATCTCAGATTGATTTTCTCTTCAGGTTTCAGATGGGCCACGCTGATGAAAAGCAACCAACGTCCATCATTCTTTTAAAGTGCTCTGCTTTTAATATCGCACGCTAAAAACTAAAACTGTGTTTGTGGTGAGGAAAACATATTAGTCATGCATAGCTCCTGCTATCACTGTACTGTAGCCAGCTATACAAATTAGATAGTCGTCTAGGTAATTTGTGAGGGAGGCTTTTGTGTTGAGTGCTTATGACTGCTTGGATCCAAGAGTAGCATATCAACTGATAGAACTGCTTTGCTTTCAATGGATACTTTCACAGCATTGTCACATCTATGACGTTGCTGCTAACCACTGTTTATGGATGTTTCTATGTATGCTGTAACACAGTCACATGAAGGCTTTATAGTGAGCAATGCTTCTTCAGTGTTGTGTTGTCCTCATAAGCTCTCCTTAATGTAAGTTAGTTACTGGGCCCATCTCTCAACAGCCCCGGGTCCTTCATAGGGGAGAGAGAAATTAGAAAACATTTTATTTTGGAGAGACAATAAAGCAGTGAAATGGAAAAACTGAATCCATTAAAAAATGTAATGACTTGAGAGAGTCTGTGAGCATCTGTCTGTGAGTGTCTGTTAGCGTATGTTCTTTATATATATATATATTTATGGTGATTTTTCTGGCCAAAGCCAGAGGTGTAAGAACTAAGAAGTGTTGCTTTTCTGTTTAAAGAAAAAACTCTGTTAATTACAGCATTTGCTTTCTCGACAGGAGTGAAAGAGAACATATTATTTTCCATGAGAGAGACTTGGTGGTGGTTATATTTGTTGCTGTTTTTCTGATCGTCCAACAGTAAGTAGCAACAAACTGATACAGAAGCCAATTACTCCAGCTCTAGCTATCAGAAATGAGCAAGAATAGAATCAATGCCATATTGAATTAAGACTTTACCCTGTTCTATTTTTGACTAGACACGACAAACACACACTCACACGCATGCAAGCCTGCACACACACACACACACACACACGCACGCACGCACACACGCACACACGCACACACGCACACACGCACACACACACACACACACACACACACACACACACACACGCACACACACACACACACACACACACACACACACACACACACACACACACACACACACACACAAACACCCTCTCTCTCTTAGTTACCAGGAGGAAGAGGACGGTAGAGGGGCAGTGGGGTGGTGAATATTAATGCTGCTGGTATTGATTGAGGACCTGTAGGGTTTGCCTTCATGTTTGTGTGTATGTGTGTGTGTAGGGTTTGTCTTCGTTTATCCATCCTGCCTCCTGCCTGCTGCCTCCATCCTGGCTGTCTTTCCAGGAGACTTTATGGAGCATCCAGTCTGAGGCTGGCTGCCTGGCTGCACATTATGAGGGCAGTATAGAAGGCCCATTAAAATGGAAACACACTGTTGTCTGCTCTGATACACAACACAGGTCAATCATGGAGACCAGACCTGGTTTGTGTCCAAAATGGCACCCTTTTCCTTATATAGTGAACTACTTTTGACCAGGGTTTGGTCAAAAGTAGTGCACTATATAGAGAATAGGGTGCCATTTTGGATGTACACCAAAGCTGTGGACTCTCACACACAAGGCCAGAGAGAGAGAGAGAGATTGCTACAATCCGCTATAGTGTCTTACTGTATAGCGTTATAACTGTAGTATTACCTGGAACACAGAGACATGTGATGTATGCAATCTACCTCAAACGTAATGCTGAATGAAGTTGGAAAATGTAGCCTAGTTCTTGGTGGACCCTAATCTAAGAGAGTTCTGTGAATTTGATTAGATTTTTTTTTTTACTGCAGTCAGATTTCAGGTATGTGAGAGATAGTAGTGGTAGTGCTAAATTGGGTTATTTGCTCTGATAGCTAGCAGGTCTATGAGAGGGTTGTGGTGAATACTGTGTTGTGGCCCGTGGGTTGGAAAAGCACTGTATTGGAGCGTTGTGTAACCACAGCGTTCAGCATTAAGTGCCACTTATTCAGATTACTGCACTGCTCAGATAGAATCACCTGTTTTCACAACACTGAGTGGAGAGAGTGCCTGGTTTTCTCTCTCTTTTTCAGCCTGGATTTATACTGATGTTTATTCTGATGTGGGAGTTGTGATGTAGATTAGTTTTGACCTCATCGATCATCAGGCCTCAACCCAGTGTGTGTGTGTGTGTGTACATACTGTACAGATCACAGTATGCAATCCTGTATACAACCAGCATGTGCTGCATGTATACCTGCTGGTCTGTGTCTCTCTAGAAAACCTGCTTTCTTCTAGTCAAAGAGCAGATGTCAGAACCCCACCCCCCCACCCCTCTACCACACAGCTGTTCTGCATTGCCACCATGCTGTCACTGTCACAAGGTCTTAGTAGGGGCGGCAGGTAGCTTAGTGGTTAAGAGCGTTGTGCCAGTAACTGAAAGGTCGCTGTTTCTAATCCCTGAGCCAACTAGGTGAAAAATCTGTCGATGTGCCCTTGAGCAAGGCACTTAACCCTAATTTCTCCTGTAAGTCGCTCTGGATAAGAGCGTCTGCTAAATGACGTAAATGTAAATTGTAAAATGTCTTACTCACCCGTCTGACTGGTCCCTCCCCCCTCCAGGCTCCACAGTACCCACCCAGTGCCAATAAGACCCCTCTTCACTGGCTACTCCTAGACAAATCCCCTGAACTGTCTCCCTCCCTCTGTCCTGTGGTAAGGATTGGAGGGCTTGGGCTCTATCAACTATCACTGGTTGTAAGGGTGGGAGGCCAGTATGCCCTCTGGGCTCTATAGTGTTGACAGGAGGCAGGACACTACGCTCTCCCAGCCTGGATATGATGTAATCTCATGACTACTGAATATGTACAGCTGTATTTCTCTACTGCTACTGCCCTGCTATTGTTGTTCTGTCTGTTGTGGTTGGCTGGATGACACCTGGCCCGCCCCGTAATCAATTAAAGCAACGCTCCAGACGTTGACAGGCGAGAGGGAAGGCTAATTAGGATGATGAGTTCATCGTTATGAGGGTAGATGCTTTCCGTGTGTGTGTTTTTGTGTGTGAACTCGGACGGCCTGGCCCATTGTGTGGAGCTGAATGTCTGTGTATGAAGCTAATCCCTGAGTGTGTAACAGTTATTCACACCTTCAGACCTCATTAATGTGTACACTGTAAACCACTTTGTATGTTTGTGTGTGTGTGAGTGCGAGCGTGTGTATCTCAGCTCTATCCCTGTGCCAGCCAGCACTGTCCTGTATGCAGACTGCAGCACATGGAGCGAGCACTATATTTTACTGTAGTGAACACACAGGAGACATGGAGGCAGGTAGTCAATGTGTGTTGTTGTTCCAGCCAGCCAGGCAGGCAGGCTTCTCAGGTAGTTCATCTCCCTAACACTAGCTGACTCAAGACCAAGACTTGAAAGCAAGCTCACCGCCTGGCATCAAAGCTCCAATGGTCATGGGACCAAAGAGAGGTTCTCCCTTTCTTTGTTGCTTCTTCTTTGCCTTCTTTGGTTCTCTGTTTCTCTCTCTCTCTCTCTCTCTCTCTCTCTCTCTCTCTCTCTCTCTCTCTCTCTCTCTCTCTCTCTCTCTCTCTCTCTCTCTCTCTCTGTCTCTCTCTCTCTTTCACACACATCACGCACGCTCACTCACACGGACGCACATACGTTCCGACGGACGCATGCACACACACACTCCTACCTCATCCCTGTCTCTCTCACTCTACTGCAGTCATGTTGATATTATCCGCAGGCTTGGGTTGTTAATGTTGTGTAACCTGAAATGGAGTTTCTCTGTCTGGAGAACAAGAAAAGATGTTGAATTGGCAATAAAATGGTCCAGAAGTGTAATTACTTCTTGAATGATTATAATTGCTTCATGTTGTCGATGACACTGCCTCTCTGACTCCCCCTCAGGGTTCTGTCTAGAAACACCCGAACAGGGAACTTGTATATTTCCTCTGTATGTTAAACACAGCTGACAGTTAACTGCTCCAAGTATTGACAAAATGTAAATCTGTCACATTCGCACAAAGCTTTTGACAAGATTTGTTAAATTATTCAGTTAGTGTATTGGATTTCTCCTTTAATCAGCGTAGGCTGGTAGTGCTGGGATAAGTAAGAAGTCTCTGTCTTCTTCCCCAGGGGTCCTGACTGGGCCACCTGGGATCTGAACCTATAACCTTCTGGTCTGGTGACTGACCCAGTAGCTGTATCGGTCTGCTACCTGTCTGTCACGTCAACATAGCAACATGTGAATGATGGATATGAACTCTGGGATATTAGGTCTAGGCTACAGGGGATCTGTACCTATAACCTTCTGGTCTGGTGACTGACCCAGTAGCTGTGATTCCACGTCAACACAGAAACATGTGAATGATGGATATGAACTATGGGACATAGGAAGAGGGGTATACCACTGGGATGTACCTGTACTTGTAAGCCTACTTTAAACTGATTTGGGACACAGAATGGCTAAATAATAGATAATAAAGTTATGTCATATGTCAGAGAGAGAGAGAGCTAGCAACAGACATAACGAGAAACTTGTTTACCTGCACAGTCATCTGACACATTTCATGACTGATCAGGTTTTTCTGTATTTACTCCTGTGTCTTTTACAATTACATGCATGTGTGTGTTTATTGTGTACAAGATACCTTCCATATATGAAACACAGTGAAAAACCAGAGAGGAACATTTGAGACAGAAACCTGAACTGGCCTCAAAAGCCCAGCGGTAAAATCCACTCAGAAGAGAACATGTTCTCTTGGTTATGAAAAATGGAAGACAATTACATTCACCAGTCCCCCTTCCCTCTAGCCTTCCCTCCATCCCTCCATCCCTCCATCCCTCCATCCCTCCATCCCTCCTTCCCTCCTTCCCCCAATCCCACCCACACTACAGTACAGAGACATGACTGACTCTGTTCTCAGTCTATTTCAATTTGGAGGGAAATTGGTTCCTTGTTGAATTATTAATCCACGGCACTGATTCTAAATCCAGTTTTCGAATCTACTCCTTATTAAAAATGCATCATGGGACATGGTTGATTTGAATATGGTGGAGTCTGGAGATATGACATGGCAAAGGGGCCCCCCAAGTATCCCATCAGCCATTCCCATTTAGTTGTAGGGAGGGAGACTGACACAGGCCTAGGCAGAGGATGGAGGAGAAGTAGTAGTGGTGGTGGTTGTGCGCGCGTGCTTGTGTGTGTGTGTGTGCGCGTGCGTCTGTGAGTGCGTATCTGAGTGTGTATAAACAATATTCTAAGGTTGATAAATAGGAAACATACTTTTTATTTTCATCAAAAATTATAATCCACCAAAAGAAGCAGACATGCAGTCTTGTCTACAATGTGTCATAAACTCTTTTGTCATAATAATATTTTTAGTACCGTTTTGGTATATATAGGTACTGCCATACTGAGAGTAAAGAGAGTGGATTAGAGAGTGGAGGACTGGCTGCTTTCTTTGTGTTAGGTCCACAGGCACCTGGCCCTGTCGTTCTCCTTCTACAGTATCTGTCCTCGACTCATCAGAGCAGCACTGCTCCCCTTCTCTCTCTCTCTCTCTCTCTCTCTCTCTCTCTCTCTCTCTCTCTCTCTCTCTCTCTCTCTCTCTCTCTCTCTCTCTCTCTCTCTCTCTCTCTCTCTCTCTCTCTCTCACCCCAAATGGGACTGCTGAGCCCTCAGGCTTCACTCGCTCTGATTAAAGTAAACGGTTATATTCAGACTGAATCCATAGAATGACCATCTCAAGTATGATTCACAGAGAGCATTTTCTATAGTGCTAAAACACAGTATTATTCAGCCTCCCACTGCCTGCTCCCACTGCACTACACATAGCTAAAACAGTGTTGCTTCATCTTCACACATGTTCCTCTTAGATGGTCTGTGTGTGTCTTTGGCTGTGACTGGTGTATGTGTATGTACAGTATGTCTATAGAATGTCTCCAGGAGTGTGTGTGTGTGTGTGTGTGTGTGTGTGTGTGTGTGTGTGTGTGTGTGTGTGTGTGTGTGTGTGTGTGTGTGTGTGTGTGTGTGTGTGTGTGTTTGTGTGTGTGTGTCTGCATGGCTCTGCTGTGACTGCAAAGTGTGTGTGGGAGTGTATGAGTATGTCAAAGTAGTTGTGACTGTGTAGTGTGTGTGGGAGATTGTGTCGCTTGTGTGTGTGTGTGCATGCGTGTTTGTGTGGGAGTGCACACACAGATCCCCTCCTGCTGGTGTGGGTGAGGTGCTCTACCCAGGCAGGTGTTGGTGGTGGTGTGTGTGGGTGTCTTGATGGGCCCCACATTGTGGGTTTATAGGACTATGTGGGATTTAATATTACATTATAGTATTGCATGTGGGAGGCCAATAGAAGTCAAATGATCAAGTTTCACTGATAAACATCTGCACTTGCCTTAATCCTTAGTGTGTGTGTGTGTGCGTTTGGTGTGTGTGCGCGTGAGTGAGTGCTTGCCTGTGTGTGAGTGTGTATGTGTGTTCCTCTGTGCTCTGATGTTGATCTCAGTCCTCCAGAGTGTTATGTTACTAGGGCAACAGTTGAACATATATATTTTTTGATATAGGAAGGAGGCAGAATTTTTAAACTCGCTTTTAAGACAAAACATAAAAATTAAATAAAGTTGGTTCAAGTGGGGTCATTTGACCTAGGACAACGGGAGGGTTAATAAGAGGCAGCAGTACTGCTGTGAGCTGAGTGAATTAGCCCCGTAATGTGACTGTTAAATGCCTCTTTCCTCCCGTACCCTCCGACACCCTGACACCATTAACAGCGCAGCCCCCACACATGAACACAGCCACACACAGCCACACACACACACGCACACACACACACACACACACACACACACACACACACACACACACACACACACACACACACACACACACACACACACACACACACACACACACACACACACACACACACACATTAACACAGACAGACACCTCCCTAAGCATAGCACAGTAGCAGAGCTCCCATCACGTATCCCCAGTACTCCGCAGTCTCTGTCTTTGTCTCTGAGCTAACTGCAGCCAGAGATATAAAGCTCTCTCAAACAGAGCAATTTACTCCTAACGCATAGGACTGTTTGAATAAATAAGCTACATTATGCATAAAAGCGAAAGTGATTACCCGCTTTTAAAAAGCCCTCACTAATATTTATAGAGACTTTCTTACACCACTTTTTTTCACAGGCCTTTTAGTTATTCTGTGTAGAGTTGTTATTATTTAATATTTTCCTACTAGCAGACCTCCCAGGCTCTTTCTCTGTGGCTGAGCCAGACTGTTACTGTTTAAACAAGAAACAGACTCACACATGAATACTATTCTGATCACTTATTGAATTAGACTTTTATTGTGTGTTTTACATTAGAATCAAATCCTCTTTAGAAATGAGTTTAGTTTAATGATGCATCAGGAGTCAACAGAAATGTCCCTAGCTATACTTTGTAGGATAGGTATGTGCGTCCCAAATCACACCCTATTCTCTATAAACACTATACAGTGCATTAGGAAAGTATTCAGACGCCTTCACTTTTTCCACATTTTGTTATGTTACAGCCTTATTCTAAAATGGATGTAATATTTTTTTCCTCATCAATCTACAAACAATACCCCATAATGACAAAGTGAAAACAGGTTTTTAGATTTTTTTTCAAATGTATTACAAATAAAATATATTTGGCTATTTCAGCCACACCCGTTGCTGACAGGTGTATAAAATTGAGCACACCGCCATGCAATCTCCATAGACAAACACTGGCAGTAGAATAGTGACTTTCAACGTGGCACCGTCATAGGTTGCCACATTTCCAACAAGTCAGTTCATCAAATTTCTGCCCTGCTCGAGCTGCCCCGGTAAACTGTAAGTGATGTTATTGTAAAGTGGAAACATCTAGGAGCAACAACAGCTCAGCTACAAAGTGGTAGGCCACACAAGCTCACAGAATGTGACTGCCGAGGGCTGAAGCGTGTAGCGCGTAAAAATGGTCTGTCCTCAGTTGCAACACTCACTACCGAGTTACAAACTGCCTCTGGAAGTAACATCAGCACAAGAACTGTTCGTCGGGAGTTTCATGAAATGGGTTTCTATGGCCGAGCAGCCGCACACAAGCCTAAGTTCACCATGCGCAATACCAAGCGTCGGCTGGAGTGGTGTAAAGCTCGCCGCCATTGGACTCTGGAGCAGTGGAAACGTGTTCTCTGGAGTGATGAATCACGCTTCACCATCCGGCAGTCCGATAGACAAATCTGGATTTGGGGGATGCCAGGTGAACGCTACCTGCCCAAATGCATAGTGCCAACTGTAAAGTTTGGTGGAGGAGGAATAATGGTCTAGGGTTGTTTTTCATGGTTTGGGCTAGGCCCCTTAGTTCCAGTGAAGGGAAATATTAACGCTACAGCATACAATGACATTCTAGATGATTCTGTGCTTCCAACTTTTTGGCAACAGTTTGGGAAAGGCCCTTTCCTGTTTCAGCATGACAATGCCACTGTGCACAAAGCGAGGTCCATACAGAAATGGTTTGTCGAGATTGGTGCTGAAGAACTTGACTGGCCTGCACAGAGCCCTGACCTCAACCCCATCGAACACCTTTGGGATGAATTGGAAAACCGACTGCGAGCCAGGCCTAATCGCCCAACATCTGTGCCCGACCTCACTAATGCTCTTGTGGCTGAATGGAGGCAAGTCCCTGCGGAAATGTTCCAACATCTAGTGGAAAGCCTTCCCAGAAGAGTGGAGGCTGTTATAGAAGTAAAGGGGGGACCAACTCCATATTAATGCCCATGATTTTGGAATGAGATGTTCGATGAGCAGGTGTCCACATACATTTGGTCATGTAGTGTACTTTTCAAAAGTAGTGCACTATATAGGGTGCCATTTGTGACACAGACATAGGCTCTAGGTGCTTCAGGAGATGTCTGGTTGTAAATTGGCTAGTAGTCCCAGACAATGTCTCTGTTCCCCATGGCGCTGAAAGGTTCCCAGTAGTGTTGTGTTGGTTAAAGCAGGTGATCCATGTTCCTGGAGTCTGTAAGGATACAGTGATGATGATATAGCAGCATGAGAGATGAAGTAACGTAGGAACTCATCTGCTGGGATGGAGCCCTTCAAGGCCTCATCACTATCCCTCAATGCAAATGAAACCATTAGCTAGCTCAACATTTCACACACACACACACACACACACACACACACACTCACACACAACCACACACACATGCGTACATACACGCACCGACACTGTCTTTTTCTGTCTTGGAGAAGTGCAGTGAGTTCTGAGGGTGAGATGAAAGAGTGACAGAACAGAAAAGAGAGGGAAGTGAAGATAGAAGGAAGAGGAAGGAGAGAAGTTTCAGACTGTACAGTAATGTGACTAGAGGAGAGCTGTACTCTACTTCCTCTTCTCTCACACAGCTTTGATTCAGTTTGAAATGTATTTTAATCTATTAGCTGGTCCTTAATGTATTTCATGGTTCATCATACCTGCAGACATGTCCACTAGACCCCGGAGGGGAGGAGAAGGAGGAGAGGGAGAGAGAGAGAGAGAGAGAGAGAGAGAGAGAGGGAGAGAGGGAGAGAACAGGGATCGCCGTGGTAATGGTGAATAATACCATGGCCAGAGGTCTGAGACACATCACCTTCAGATGATTCTATTACCCAGAATCCCACTGTACCTATTCACCGCACCATTGCCTGACACCACGACGGCAGCGTCACCTTAACAGCATTAATACCAACAATACATTGAATTCCAGAGAAAACAGCATGCTCACTAGACATCTAACAAATGGTGCAGGGGTGACTGAGGGAGCAGGAGCAAGATCACACATGATCAGTAGGCCCAAACTAAATCATTACTAAACACAACATCTGATGTCTAATACACATAGGAAATACCATTGGTGATTCATCTCAGTTAGGCAGCTATCAGTCTCTATACATGTGGCACATCTGGTGTACTCAGCTGCAGTGTGTGTTTGGGTGTGGGTAAGGGGTTAAACGTGTCACTACTACTCTGTCCCGGTCAGAGAATCACATGGGACAAGTTCATTACGGAGACAGCTATCCTGTTCGTTACACCACATCCATCACCCTTTGTTCCATCTCAAAGATTCACAGGTTGCCTCCCAAATACGCACACTATGCCATATATAGTGCACTGCTTTTCACCAGAGGCCCATTCCCTATATAGTGGGCTACAGTCATAGCAGTGCACTATAAAGGGAATAGGGAGTCATTTGGGAGGCGGCCTTCAAACCTTCTGGATCCTTCCTTCCAGGAGACAAGCTCGGCCCTGCCCACCTCTCTGTTCCATTTGATAAAGGTTCCACCGTTGCCATGGAGCCCACCTGGCTGTGACCTTGCGGCTGAGCTGAGTTCATTAGTCAAAAAGCACCGACACGGACGATTCGCTTGCTCAGCCTGGCCCAGGGAGCCAATAGGGACACAAAGTCCCTCCTCGGCCCAACGAGGATGCTGCTGCCTGCATGGAGACATGATGGTGTTATTACTGTTGAATCATACACACACTATCACACATGCAAACAAACACACACACACACACACACATACACAAGCAGGCAAGCACTCACGCAAGCAAACACACACATACACACACACACACACACCCACACTGTGGCCAGGTTCACTATCAGTGTGTCCCTGAGAATAGCTGTAGACAAATGATTCTGCTGTTGGGAGATTTGTTTTAAAAAGTCAAGCTTCCCGTTTTCCTGTGTTATCACTATCCTTGCTGAACTGATCTCTCTCCACTAGCTCGGCTATCTCAGCTTGACATTAGAATTCAGCACACACTTGACGGTTCTCTTTTCTCCTTCCAGAAAATAGAATTTCTGTCAATTTGATTTGCTCCCCTTTTGTTTTCGCATTATCTATAATACGTGTTCTGCAGCTCTTTCCGTTCAAACACACCGTCTACAATTTCATAAAGAAAGTGGAAAATGCTCATTCTAGATTCGTTACCAAAGCCATACCTCATATCTTTCCAAAAAAAGACTCCACATGTTAATTTTCCCGTTCACCTTTAAAAATATTCAAATTAATGAATAGGGTCCCGGCCGCAATTCACCGGAAAATGGATTCTGAACAAGATGACAAATGTGCTGAGAATAATTCCCTAGACGATAGAGAAGAGGAGGAGGAGAGGAAGGAGGAGAGGGAGGAGGAGAGGAAGGAGGAGAGGGAGGAGGAGATGGAGGAGGAGAGGGAGGAGGAGAGGAAGGAGAGGGAGGAGGAGAGGGAGGAGGAGAGGAAGGAGGAGAGGGAGGAGGAGAGGAAGGAGGAGAGGAAGGAGGAGAGGGAGGAGGAGAGGGAGGAGGAGAGGAAGGAGGAGAGGGAGGAGGAGAGGAAGGAGGAGAGGGAGGAGGAGAGGAAGGAGGAGAGGGAGAGGAAGGAGAGGGAGGAGGAGAGGACTGAGGAGAGGGAGAGGAGAGGAGGAGGAGAGGGAGGAGAAGGAAAGGAAGGAGAGGGAGGAGGAGAGGACAGAGGAGTGGGAGGAGGAGAGGGAGGAGGAGAGGAGGAGGAAAGGAAGGAGGAGAGGGAGGAGGGGACTTCCACTTCTTCAGTGGCAGAGAAAGGCTGTTACCTCCGCCCTCTGGTTGTGAATAGGCCTGTTCTCCTCTCCTCCTTTACAGAAGATAGATGGTTCACTCACTAAGCATTATGAACTTATTTCAGCATAACTCAGAGCACAGAGAGTCTCCTCCCTATCTCTGTGTCTAGAAGGTCTTGATGTTGTTGTTGTTGTTGTTGTTGTTGTTGTCTTAGAGCATTACTTTGATGGCTAAATTGTTTGCTGGAGTTTTTGAGGTATACTGTAGGCTATGTGTGCCTTGGCCCAGGTCCAGTGCAGTGTGTGTGGCTCGGGTGGAGGAGAGAGAGTGTAGTGTGGGGGCATTGTACGATCTAAAAGTCATCTGACCTGAACAACCCTTTCCCCAGCATTAAAGATCTCCTATTGATCCCACTATGGCCCACATACTTTATGGACAGACCGCTACTGAGAGGAGACAGTAGGAAATGCATGCCTTAATTAATCTTTTTCACAAGAAGGAAAGAGGGGGAGGAGAGATCGGGAGGGGTAAAAGAAGAGGGAGAGAGAGTGAAAATAGCTAGAGAGAGAGAAAGAGGAGGACAGAGAGAGAGAGTGAGAAAGAAAGAAAGACAGAGAGAAAGACAGAGAGAAATAAAAGAGGCCTATCATTGGCCTAACCCTTTACTGTAACAGTTAATGGGCTGGGCTGGCGAGACGTTCGTATATCATCCGAGCCTGGGTTGATCTCTTAAACGGACCAGTATTAGAGCACAATGCAGGAGTCAGGGGGCATCGCGTTAGAGAAATGAGAGATAATCACGTTAAGTTGGGAAAATGGCAACCAACCCCTTCCTCCACGCGCCTGCCGGAGATAATATCGTGCATGCACTCGTCTGAGCACTGGAAAATCAATACGCCACAGACAAGTT